>NC_057813.1:271557596-271609410 GCF_018294505.1 Triticum aestivum
CGAGTCCCTCGCCGCCCGGACCACCGCCGCCTTCGCCGCCTCCTCGCCGCCCCCTCGTCAACGGCCGAAGCCCCGGCCGCAGCCCCTCTCCCCGGCGAGCCCCGCGCCTCTCCGGTGATCCTCGGTGTCCATGCCCCGGCGAGCCCAGATCCAGATCCGCACGTGAACAGTAAACCCTAGGGGTTGACTTTCCCTCTCCCCCTTATTTTTTTATGCATTCTTTGACTGCTTGTATCTCCGCATCCGTAGCTTCGTTTTGGGCATATGATATATCAAAATCTTCGTCTCGACATGTACATCATTTCGTTCCATTGCATCATTTGCATTTGAGGTCATCTTGATACCCAAAATGCTGTTAGAAGGAGGCTTCGTGAGTTAGATTGCAGATCCGTTAGTTCATCATGCACTTTTGTCATTTTTGCTATGTTTAATTCGTGCATGATATGCCTGTGCCCCTTTGGGATGAATTGTTAAGCATTTTGTCTTCTTTCCAGAGGTGCCACCCATGTATTTTTAGGATGTGTGTGTTGTCTTGGGATATTTTAGTTCATGATGCTATATGTCCAGCTTGTTTCCTAATGATCCGTGCCTCTTTTGAGGATGATCAGTAAGGGAGTTTCGATATTTATGTTATGCTCTATCCATCCATTTCTTTGTTTGCATATGTGGAGTGCTCTAGGTTGACTCAATCGAGCTCAACTTTTGCTTCGTTGTTAATCTGGGCAGATCGTCAACTTGTTTGCGATATTGCCGATGCTACCGTTAGTGTTCCATGCATGCTATGCCTTTGTTCTTGCCATGTGTAGCTAGCACTTTGTGCCTTCTTGCTGGTCATATGCTTTCCTTGCCATGACTTGCACCGTAGTGAGTGCATCGAGCTCGTTTACATGCCTTCGTGAGTTATATTTCAGCGTGTCTCAGTTTTCACTAAGTCTGAAAACTGATTGTGTTCGAGCTATGTTCGTGAGCTCGGTAGAGTATTTTGTGAACCCTTTTGGCCCCAGGTCACTTTGGGCGTTTTGTTAAGCTTGTTGAGTAGCTCCATTCCATGTTCTTACTTGTCATGTTCAGATTTTGTATCATGTTGTTTTGCTGCTCCGAAGAGAGCATCGTGATCTGAAATTTCAGGCTAGTGTTAATTTCACTAAGTCTGAAATCTGTTTTGCATTTGCATTTTAGCCATGCTTGTTTGAACCTCTTAATGGATGAATTTGCCTATGGCTCAGTGCTAGTGTTTTGTCAACCATCTTGTGTACATCACTGCCATGTATTTTGTTTTCATGTTTGGTGGCTGTAGCATGTTCATTTCGTTGCATTTAGATGCCTACTTGCTGTAAATCGCAGACCGGTGTCATATCTTAAAACGCTCGCCATTTCCAAACCGTAACTCCGATTCCAATGATCTTTATATCGTTTTCAAGAGATTTCATCCCCTCTATCCAGTGGCACACTTGGTTTTCCAAGTTGATGCCAGGTTCATGCATTTCCTGTCATATCTTGCATTTTGCATCCCGCATCGCATCCCGCATAGCATTTCGTCATTTCGTCATATTGCTTGGTCTTTCTCGTGGTTGATTGTATCCTTGTTGCTTGTTTGTCTTGTTGGGTAGAGCCGGGAGACGAGTTCACTACCGAGGAGCCCGTTGAGTTTGCTTGTGAGGATCCAGTCAACTCTGACAACTGTGCAGGCAAGATGATCATACCCTCGAAATCACTACTATCTTTGCTATGCTAGTTTGCTCGCTCTTTTGCTTTGCCACTGCAACGATGCCTACCTTTTGCTTGTCAGCCTCCCAATTGCCATGTTGAACCTCTAACCCACCATTGTCCTAGCAAACCGTTGATTGGCTATGTTACCGCTTTGCTCAGCCCTTCTTATAGCGTTGTTAGTTGCAGGTGAAGATTGGAGCCGTTCCTTGTTGGAACATTTATTTACTTGTTGGGATATCATTATATTGCTATGTTATCTTAATGCATCTATATACTTGGTAAAGGGTGGAAGGCTCGGCCTCTCGCCTAGTGTTTTGTTCCACTCTTGCCGCCCTAGTTTCCGTCATATCGGTGTTATGTTCCCGGATTGTGCGTCCCTTACGCGGTTGGGCTATAATGGGAACCCCTTGATAGTTCGCCTTGATTAAAGCTTTTCCAGCAATGCCCAACATTGGTTTTACCATTTGCCACCTAGCCTCTTTTTCCCTTGGGTTTCCGGAGCCCGAAGGTCATCTTTATTTTAGCCCCCCACGGGCCAGTGCTCCTCTGAGTGTTGGTCCGAACTAGAGCCCTGTGCAGCGCCACCTCGGGGAAACTCGAGGTTTGGTTTTAGTTGTACGGATTGCTCATCTGAGTGTGCCCTGAGAAAGAGATATGTGCAGCTCCTATCGGGATTTGTTGGCACATTCGGGCGGTGTTGCTGGACTTGTTTTAACCTGTCGAATCATCTTGTTGTACCAAGTTACCGAGTCTGATCGGTGTGTCTTGGGTGGAGGTCTATTCCTTCGTTGACCGTGAGAGCCTGTTATGGGCTAAGTTGGGACCCCCCTGCAGGGATTGATCTTTTGAAAGCCGTGCCCGCGGTTATGGGCAGATGGGAATTTGTTAATGTCTGGTTGTAGATAACTTTAATTAAACTTTATTAAAAATGAATCAACCGTGTGTGTTACCGTGATGGCCCCTTCTCGACGGAGTCCGGGAAGTGGACACGGTGTTGGGGTTATGCTTGCGCAGGTTGTTCCTTTAGCTTCTCGCTCGTGCTTCGCCTTCTCTTCTCGCTCTCTTTTGCGTATAAGTTAGCCACCACATATGCTAGTCGCTTGCTGCAGCTCCACATATATTTGCCTTATCCATTCCTATGAGCTTAAATAGTTTTGATCGCGTGGGTGTGAGATTGCTGAGTCCCTGTGGCTCACAGATACTATAACTCCAGATGCAGGTCCAGGTGTTTCTGCTCCAGTTGACGATTACGAGCTCAAGTGGGAGTTTGACGAGGACTCTCAGCGATACTACGTATCTTTTCCGGATGATCAGTAGTGGTGCCTAGTTGGGGTTATCGATTCAGGACCTTGTCGCATGTTGGGGGTCTTTTCTATTTTGGCGCCGTAGTCGGGCCATGAGTGTTTGTTTGATGGATGTTATTTATGTACTCTAATGTGACGTGGCGAGTGTAAGCCAACTATGTTATCTCCCCCTTTATTATATATTACATGGGATGTTGTAATGACTGCTTGACTTGCGACATTGCTTTCAATGCGGTTATGCCTCTAAGTCGTGCCTCGACACGTGGGAGCTTTAGCCGCATCGAGGGCGTTACACGAGGCTGGAGTAATGAGGGGGGCCATGCCGGCGAGGGTGCAGTGCATTCACGCGCGCATCGGACTGCACTTGCTCAAAGAACGGAGGAGGTGGTGGTGGGCGGGTGAGGTAGCACCGCCGCGCGCCACCAGGGCATGAGGTGGACTAAGATCCGCACCCACTGGATCCATGGCAGAGAGGGGTGGTTGGGGTCGTGCCCACCGGATCCGCGTTGGGGGAAGGAGGTCGGTGGCAGTGGATCTAGTGGTCACCGCCAGCACGCACTGGAACCACTGGTCGCGAGCCGCATGCTTGGAGAGGTTGGAGAGCCTGGTCTCCTCGGGACGATGAACAGGGCGGCGGTGGCGCTGGTTGCACTTGAGATTGGAAGTGGCTAGTCGGGGAGGCAGAGATCCACAGACGGTGGTGTGACCCACGGATGAAAGAAATTAGTGGAGGTGGAGGCTGGAGCGGGAGGAAGGTGGGGGGCATGGGGGGCATAGTGGGAGGGTGCCGGGGAGGTGGGCTACGGCGGTGAGGCATAGGTGGTGCGGTGGAGAGGGGATGGGAGGGAGTTGGTGCGGTGGTGAGAGAGGGAGGAAGACGAAGAAAGTGGGCATGAGGGAGATGTGGGAGGAGCGGGGGTGGCCGGTTAGTTTTTCAGATGGTTCGGCTGGTTGTGTGGGTTCACGTCCAGAGTGTAAGCAGAATAAGCCACCGGTGTTATCAGAATAAAGGTCTTAAGGGTGTTATTAGAATAGAACCACCCTATATATATATAACTGAAATAAATATCCAATTACATAAGTCACTATATAGATCATTCGCACACACCACAATAAACAATTGCATGCATTCTAAACTAGGAGGAATGATCGTCTAGTCATCTACTTCTTGTGATACTCCCGCCACTGATCTGTGGCTTGATCCCTCGTCTGGGGCAAGAAGAAGACACTCCCTCATGTCAAAAATTGATGATCCACAAGTACAGGGGATCTATCATAGTCCTTTCGATAAGTAAGAGTGTCGAACCCAACAAGGAGTAGAAGGAAATGACAAGCGGTGTTCAGTAAGGTATTCTCTGCAAGCACTGAAATTGTAGGTAACAAATAGTTTTGTGATAAGATAATTTGTAACAGGTGTCGGTGTCAAAACCGGCGGATCTCGGGTAGGGGGTCCCAAACTGTGCGTCTAGGCGGATGGTAACAGGAGACAAGGGAAACGATGTTTTTACCCAGGTTCGGGCCCTCTCGATGGAGGTAAAACCCTACTCCTGCTTGATTAATATTGATGATATGGGTAGTACAAGAGTAGATCTACCACGAGATCAGAGAGGCTAAACCCTAGAAGCTAGCCTATGGTATGATTGTTGCTCGTCCTACGGACAAAAACCCTCCGGTTTATATAGGCACCGAAGAGGGTTAGGGTTACACAGAGTCGGTTACAATGGTAGGAGATCTACATATCCGTATCGCCAAGCTTGCCTTCCACGCCAAGGAAAGTCCCATCCGGACATGGGACGAAGTATTCAATCTTGTATCTTCATAGTCCAGGAGTCCGGCCAAAGGCTATAGTCCGGCCATCCGGACACCCCCTAATCCAGGACTCCCTCAGTAGCCCCTGAACCAGGCTTCAATAATAACGAGTCCGGTGCGCATATTGTCTTCGGCATTGCAAGGCGGGTTCCTCCTCCAAATACTTCATAGGAGATTTTGAACACAAGGATAGTGTCCGGCTCTGCAAAATAAGTTCCACATACCACCGTAGAGAGAATAATATTTACACAAATTCAATCTGTTGATGTATTCCGCGCCGTGACATCACACCACGGCCAAGTCTTCATTCGAATCGTTTTTACCGTCCCACCTCAGTGCGTTTAGTGAGGCAGTTTCCTTGGCACGTCTTGTCAAAGCAGAGATCGTGTCCCCTTATTCTGGGATTCTCATCAATACGGGCGTGGGTAACCCAACCGCACCATTGATTTTGGCGCTTGGGAGATAAGCGAGTTTTACCAGGATGGTGGGGACGCATAGCTTCGTCCGTCCATATAAGGGGATAAGGATCCACCTTTTTACCTACGCCTTCTTCCTCCTTTGCTCATCCATTTCCGCGCACTCGAGCTCTAGCGCCCAAGTCCGCACATCTCGCCTCAACCTTCCCCAGCCATGTCCGGAGCGGGAGGCAAGTGGATGGCCTCCTCCATCATGGAGGGGCACATTAAAAGGCTGCGGAAGGCCGGATACTTGTCTAACGACATCGCACATCGGCTCCCCGACAGGGGGCAGCTTATCCCCACCCCCAGGCCCCATGAGAGGGTGGTGTTCCTCACCCACATTCTCCGCGGACTAGGTTTTCCACTTCACCCGTTTGTCCGGGGGACTCATGTTCTACTACGGCCTAGATTTCCATGATCTGGCCCCGAATTTCATCCTCCACATATCGGCGTTCATCGTCGTGTGCGAGGCCTTCCTCTGCATCCAGCCCCACTTCGGCTTATGGCTGAAGACCTTCAATGTCAAGCCGAAGGTAGTGGGCGGCCGCCAAGCGGAGTGCGGAGGTGCCATGGTGGGCAAGATGGCCAACGTCCTATGGCTCGAGGGCTCCTTCGTGGAGACCATAAATGGGTGGCAATCGGGGTGGTTCTACATCACCGAGCCGCATGACCCTAAATGGGTGGAGGCCCCCGAATTCCGATATGGCTTCCCTACATGGCTCACCTCCTGGAAGGAGACGGGCCTGACATGGGGTAATTCGGAAGAGCTGGCCGGACTCCAATCCTGCGTCCAAAACCTGGTGAACAAGAAACTCAAGCTTGTCAACGTAGTCCAGGTCATGCTCATCCGCCGGATCCTCCCGTGCCAACAACGGGCCTTCAACTTGTGGGAGTTTGATCCGGCACAGCACCAAACCTTGAGCAGGCGCTTCGACACTACGTACGAAGATGCCTGGAAGGTGCTGTTCAAGGGTGTCGAGGCTCCCGCATCCGCTATCGAAGATCGCGGATTCAGCTCGCAGCGTTAAGCCAGCGACATAAGCTATTTTACCCTTTACAGGACACTTGTTTTTCATAGTTTGACTCTATGCGGGATCTAAACTCTCTTACCTTTGACGGGCCTGGCAAAAGACGTCCGGGCAGGTTAACTGTCGGCTCCCTTGCCAGAAGACCCAGCGGATGCCCGATTAACGGGGCTGCTGGTTCCGGCACCTCATGTCGTGCCAGAGAAGAATGCCAAGAAGAGGGCCACGGGAACTCGAAGGAGTTCCCGGTGCCAGGTGTTGTCGAACTCATCGTTCGATGACTCCGAGGCGGACTTCTCCCATGAAGACGAGGAAGAGGAAAAAGAGGCCTCTCCCCTAGCGGGGGGAGAGAAGAAAAGGAAGGCCGCCCCAACTGGGGAGGCTGGAGGGTCCAAGAAGGGAAGGACCCTTCCTCCGGACGACTCTACCAACGCCGATGACAGCGAAGAGGAGTGGCCACCGAGGGCTAAGCCCCTGGCGAAATCGTAAGTGTACGGATACCAGAATAACTCATGGTGTTTCATTTGTCGCACGGTATCTCCTAACGCCGAATATAACCCTGCAGCCCGCCCAAGGACGAGCTCGACGCTTCAACGAGCGGCTCCCTGGATTCGTCGGACGTGAATAGCACCTCACTTCCGGCTGCCTCCTCTCCTCGCGTTGTGGATGACGCCGAGGTGGGGTCCCAACAGGGGCCTAGCCAGGAGGAGGTGGTCCAGGAGGCGCCGCAAGGCAACCTCCTGGACTCCAGGCGCAAGGGGGATAAAACCCCAAACGGCTCTAAGTCCGGCCTTGGGCCGGATTCCGCACCGGAACCTACAGTGGTTCCGGAGTCCGGCGGGCGGCCCCTTCGTGAGAAGGGCGAGACTGCGACGCCGGTGACCTCCGTCCAACCGGAGGCACCGGATAATTTGCTGGAGGCGCTTAACGGCGCCTCCATCAACGAGGAGCACCGCACTGTTATGGGTGTGGTGATCCAGAAAGTTCAGTCCGCCAAGAGCGGGCTGACTGAAGCCTGTGCCAGCCTTCTAACAGGCATTGAGGTATGTATTTAAGATATGTAAAAATATTACCGCATAGACAGTAGCCCCTGATGCTCAGTTTGGTATTCGGAAAGAAAAGCCGAGCTGAGGATCTAAAAAAGATGTACGCAGGAGTCTAACATAAGTATCTCAATATGGGGAATGCAGGCTACGCTACTGACCTCTGCCGCACTGACTGCGGAGGTAAATGCATTGAAGCATAGCCTCGAGCGGTCCGAGAACGAGCTCGGCCTTGCCAAAAAGCAGCTCGAGGACAAGGAAGGTAAGTAATACCTTATGGAAGTATATAAAAGATGTGGTTGCAAAAAATGAGAGGAATAACATGAGTATTGCAGGGGCCATGAACGAGGTGGCGACCCTGAAGGAAGCGGTGTCCAAGGCCGAAAGCAATGTGGTCGCGGAGCGCACCGAGCGAGAGAAGCAGGAGGCGCGGGTGGCGGAGGTGCGGCAAGAGCTCCAGGCTCTCGTGGAAAAACACGAGAGTTTGGAGCGTGACTCAAAGACTCGAGAGTCCGAGCTCGCCTCGGCCCTTGAGAGCGCCAAAGCCGCTAAGGCTGAAGCCCAAAAAGCCCTCCAGGAAATTGAGGCGATGAAGAAGATAGCGGCGTTCTTCATGCAAAGCAAGCACGTGAAAGTGAATTACTTGTTACTTACCCGAATCTGGAGCTATCCAGGAGCATTTGCAGATCTGCCCCGCACTGTGTCCGACGCTGCCGCATTCTACCGGGCCGAGGAGGGGAGCTCGACAGAGAAGGTGTTCTGGTCTCAGTATGTTGAGGCCGGACACCCGGTGCCCTTGAGCGACCAGCTGAAGCAGCTGGTCGAGCTCCATAAGGTGGCCGAATAGGCCATGAAGGGCCTCATAGTTCGGTTGTGGCCTAAGGAAGCCATGCCTGGGAGCTACTTTGGGCTGGTGATGCGGCTGGTGGACGCCTGTCCATGGATTGAAGTCGTCAAGCGCTCCGTCTGTATCGAAGGTGCCCGTAGGGCCCTTGCCCATGCTAAAGTGCACTAGGGCAAGATGGACGCTGAGAAGCTTGTGACGGACGCTCCACCGCCGGGCAGGGAGTATCGCAAGCCCGAGATGTATTATGAGGGCGTCCTGAAGGGTGCCCGCCTTATAGCGGGTGAATGCTCCAAAGATGTAATTTTTTAGTAAACTCGCATTTGTTATCCTGTACGCTTGAAAACTTGTTCATATGCGCTAAGCAACTCTTGTGAATTTAAAATATTACCTTCTGTGCGGTCGTTTATGAAATTTGAGAGATGGCGAGTCGTCGGCTTCTGCCCCCATGCCACAAGTGTTGGGGTGTTCGGGATAAACTTGAGCGCTCTTTTTCCCATTCTAGGGAGGCGCTCAATGCAATGAACAAGGCAACCAGACTATAATGCTTGAACAGTCTCACTTAGCCATAGAATTCTATAATTTTAAATTTCGCGAAGCCCCTAGTATTCGGAAGACCGAGTTCGGGGCGCTATCCACGCCTGGGCCGGACAAAGCCGACTCCTCGCTCTAAGCGGCATAAGTCTTTAGGGACTTGAAAACCTCTCAAATAGCAACCGGCTCTCGCCCTATCATGACGGTCAGTTTTAGCTTTCTCCACTGAGGTGCTTAACCCAGCTCAACCGGGGCACAATTGCAGTGGTTCTCCTAGCGCTACCTTAGCCGATATAACGGAGCATAAGGTACCAAAACATGGGAGCCGGGCAAACCCAACTATTGACCCAAGACATGATTCGGAGCCGATGCATATAATGCTATAATTTCGGGGTGCCGCACTTGTGAAAGTGTTCGGACTTATCACACCATATGTTGGGGTACTTAAGCCCCTGGTGTATTTGGCCGTACCAAAGCGTACGGATGCGACATGTCATAAGTGAACATATATAGATAAAAAAGGAATGCAATAATACGCGGAAGCTATGTATTGTTTATTCAAAAAGGCCACGGTAAAAGCAGAACGATACAAATAGTGCGATAAGCAAGGGACGGAACTATTTGACATGTCTCCCTCCAGGAGCGAGCTGCGGGATAATATGTAAAACAAGTATACTGCTCGTTATAGAGACCACCTGGATACTCGACATAGCTTTCTGCTTCCCTGGCTGTTGCATCGTGTGTTCGGCGATTCTACTGCCGGACAGGGCTTCTTGAGAAAGGAGTCCTGAAAGTAAGAGAAAAAATAAGAATGACACAATTGGGAGCCCCTGGTGCGGTTGAGCCGCATTCTGGGCCTGCCGTGGTCGTGCCCCTCCCCCTATGCCCATGGCATTTCCAGAGCTAAATTATGTACGCGTAGTACTGGTTTCGCAATTTCGCAAGGGCTGGGGTTGGGGCCGCATTGCTACGCGTGCTCGGGACGTGCCAGGCGGTCTTGTTGTAGGTTACTCCAGGCACGCTTGACGGTGTCCGAACGTTTAATAGCCGGACTCGAGAATTGGCTTGAGAGGCTGCTTTGTACTTCCTCCGCGAGGGCCGCCGTATGCTCCTCCGTTTGGAGAGAGCGTTCGGTGTTTCCGTTGACCGTAATGACTCCTCGAGGGCCTGGCATCTTGAGCTTGAGGTATGCATAGTGCGGCACCGCATTGAACTTTGTGAATGTGGTTCGCCCGAGCAGTGCGTGATAGCCGCTGCGGAACGGGACTATATCGAAGATTAACTCCTCACTTCGGAAGTTATCCGGGGATCCTAAGACCACTTCAAGTGTAACTGAGCATGTACAGTTGGCCTCTACACCTGGCATGATGCCTTTGAAGGTGGTCTTTATGGGTTTAATCCTTGAGGGGTCTATGCCCATCTTGCGCACTGTATCCTGATAAAGCAGGTTCAGGCTACTGCCGCCATCCATCAGGACTCTAGTGAGGTGAAATCCGTCAATGATTGGGTCTAGAACCAATGCGGCGAATTCGCCATGGGGATGCTAGTGGGGTGGTCCCTTCGATCAAAAGTGATTGGGCAGGAGGACCACGGATTGAACTTTGGGGCGACTGGCTCCATCGCATACACATCCCTTAGTGCACGCTTCCACTCCCTTTTGGGTATGTGGGTTGCGTATATCATGTTCATTATCCGCACTTGTGGGGGGATGCCCTTCTGTCCTCTATTGTTTGGCAGCCGGGGCTCCTCCTCGTCGTTGCTATGCAACCCCTTGTCATTGTTTTTGGCATTTAACTTGCCTGCCTGCTTGAACACCCAACGATCCCTGTTGGTGTGTTTGGCTGGTTTTTCGGGGGTGCCGTGTATCTGGCACGATCGATCAAGTATTCGATCCAAATTGGATGGGCCCGGAGTATTTCTTTTAAATGGCTTTTTCCGCTGAACGGGTTTAGAGCCTCTGAATCCGGCATTGACTGCCGTATCTTCAGCATTATCGCCATTAATGCGGCGCTTGTGCTTGTTGCGACGCGACCTGTCGTTGCTGTCCTTGGTATCTGAATTACCATGGCTCTTGGTCATATTGTTACAACGAGCTAGCCAGCTGTCCTCTCCCGCGCAAAAGCGGGACATGAGTGTTGTGAGGGCTGCCATGTATTTTGGCTTTTCCTGTCCTAGGTGCCGGGCAAGCCACTCGTCGTGGATGTTGTGTTTGAAGGCTGCAAGGGCCTCTGCATCCGGACAGTCGACGATTTGATTTTTCTTGGTTAGGAACCGTGTCCAGAATTGTCTGGCCGATTCCTCTAGCTGCTGAATTATGTGGCTTGGGTCATCGGCGTCTGGTGGTCGCACATAGGTGCCCTGGAAGTTGTCGAGGAATGCGGCTTCCAGGTCTTCCCAACAACCAATTGACTCCGCTGGCAAGCTGTTAAGCCAATGCCGAGCTGGTCCTTTAAGCTTGAGTGGGAGGTATTTGATGGCGTGTAGATCATCACCACGGGCCATGTGGATATGAAGGAGATAGTCCTCGATCCAGACCGCGGGATCTATTGTGCCATCGTATGATTCAATGTTTACGGGTTTGAAACCCTCAGGGATTTGGTGATCCATCACTTCGTCTATGAAGCATAGTGGGTGTGCGGCGCCTCTGTATTGGGCTATATCATGACGCAGCTCAAATGAGCTTTGTCTAATGTGTTTGGCCCGGCCGGAATTGCCATATTCGGCGTTACGGTTATCATCACAAATCATGGGGCGCCCACGCGATCCATAGATCGCTCTTGTTTGCCTTGCCTTGTCCTCCAATATATCCCGCAGGTCTGGCGCATTTTCCTGAGCCTTGGTATTTTTTGAGCAGCGCCGGGGTGCGGCTTGAGTGGGGAGCCGAGAGGCCTCTCTGTCGCGGCCACGAGGTGGCCGGTCGGCCGTATTATGCACTGGTGATGTAGGTTTAGGTGCTTCCTCCTCTAATTGGGGTAGCAGCCTGCGTTTTGGGTAGCTCTTGGAGGGGCGTTCGAGTTCGTACTCTTCGGCCGCCAGGACTTCAGTCCATCTGTCGGCTAGCAAATCTTGGTCATCTCTAAGTTGCTGCTGCTTTTTCTTGAGGCTGCTTGCCATGGCCATAAGCCTACGTTTGAAACGCTCTTGTTCGACGGGATCCTCAGGCACGACAAATTCGTCGTCGTCGAGGCTTGCCTCGTCTTCGGAGGGAGGCATGTAATTATCGTCCTCTACCTCTCTGCCTGCCGCTCTCTCATGAGGGCTGGCTTCTCCCTCCTCCTACACTGAATCCTGCTGGAGGGGGTTGTCTTCGGCACTGTCCGGGGTGTTATTGTCTCCCGTGCTGGAATCGCCGGTTTTTCTGTGGCGGGATTTAGAGCGGCGCCGCTGACGCCGGCGCTTAGGCTGTTTCTTGGAGGGGTCATCCTCCGTTGTTCCATCGCCATTCCCATCTTTTGGGATGTCCACCATGTAAATGTCGTATGACGAGGTGGCCTTCCAGTGCCCTGTAGGCGCTGGTTCTTGGTCGTCTCCTGCATCGTCGTCCATACCATCGATGTCTTTGGAGTCGAAGTCGAGCATGTCGGTTAAATCATCGACAATGACTACGAAGTGGGTGGTGGGCGGGCTTTGAATTTCTTCGTCATCTGCATCCCAACCTTCCTGACCATAGCTCGGCCAGGGCTCTCCTGATAAAGAGAGAGACTTTAGTGAATTCAGGATGTCGCCAAAGGGCGAGTGCCGAAAGATGTCCGCGGCGGTGAACTCCATGGTCGGCGCCCAATCGGCGATTGGCAGGGGCGCGGAAGGTTCAGACTCCGGAGAGGAGTCTGGCGCCTTGGAGTCACGAGCTTTGTAAAGGACAGGGTTGGTGTTCGGCTCAATCGCCGTAGAGATAGCAGCCCCCAAGGAGGTGTCCAGCCACCCGTCCTCGATAGGCGCAGTCGGCTCCGAGCTAAGGGTCAGAGCAGACACTTGTGCGGCCTCCAGGGCACTGTCCGGCGGCAGAGCTAGATCATGCCCATCGCGACAGTGCGGCGCGCTTGGCTGTGGCTCAAACCCGTCGAAGATCAAGTCTCCGCGGACGTCGAACGTATAGTTCAAACTTCCAAATCTGACCTGATGGCCAAGGGCGTAGCTTTCAATCTGCTCCAGATGGCCAAGCGAATTGGCCCGCAGTGCAAAGCCGCCGAATACGAAGATCTGTTTGGGGAGAAAAGTCTCACCCTGGACCGCGTCGTTGTTGATGATCGGAGGAGCCATCGGGCCTAAAGATGACGACACAGAGGAACTCTCAATGAAAGCACCAATGTCGGTGTCAAATCCGGCAGATCTCGGGTAGGGGGTTCCGAACTGTGCGTCTAGGCGGATGGTAACAGGAGACAAGGGACACGATGTTTTTACCCAGGTTCGGGCCCTCTCGATGGAGGTAAAACCCTACTCCTGCTTGATTAATATTGATGATATGGGTAGTACAATAGTAGATCTACCACGAGATCAGAGAGGCTAAACCCTAGAAGCTAGCCTATGGTATGGTTGTTGTTCGTCCTACGGACTAAAACCCTCCGGTTTATATAGGCACCGAAGAGGGTTAGGGTTACACAGAGTCGGTTACAATGGTAGGAGATCTACATATTCGTATCGCCAATCTTGCCTTCCACGCCAAGAAAAGTCCCATCCGGACACGGGATGAAGTCTTCAATCTTGTATCTTCATAGCCCAGAAGTCCGGCCATCCGGACACCCCCTAATCCAGGACTCCCTCAACGGGTAACAAGCAATGAAAGTAAATAAAATGCAGCAAGATGGCCCAATCCTTTTTGTAGCAAAGGACAAGCCTGGACAATCTATTATATAATTAAGACAGAAGACAAATAAGCAGTCACGTTTGTCCACATATGCTAATATTATTTCGTCCGTTTGATTAGAATAATAATGGCTGAGATTTAATAGATTTTACGTAACATGTTATTGTTGATGCCAACGTATTGAACCGTCACGTGCACACACATATATGATGATACATATAGAAACAAGTCTAGATAAAAAAAGAGTTTAGATGGATGCAATCGTCCATGCACGCATAATACTGGAGTTGGAGTTTTTAATTCGGTCTAACACAAAGAATTTAGGCAACCCTATTGATAGAAAGAGTCCGGTTGAAAGTCAAATACGGAGAGAGTACACATGCCCCTGCCCACGAGCAAATTAGAAAAAGGACCAGCAATTAAGAAAACATGAGCGGGCCCATGGACACATCGATGCACTGCATATAGACCTGTCTAACGTATATATATATATATATATACAGAAGTAACTATTTGCGTTTTTCTATAACATCTGCATGAGATCCAACTATTATGCAAACACTAAAATTAGCAAATTTGATAACTACGCCAGGGATAGACAAATAATGATACATATAGATTAAGAAAATATTGACATAATTGCTTAGTATTCTCTCTGTAACTTTTTATAAGATGTTTTCAGAGTCCATGACAGTGTCAAAAAATTACTCCTACTAAGTTAGAGAGGTTGTACTAAGATAAAAAATATATTAGAACAATTGCTATATATTACACCAAATATTTTTCACTTTACAAAAAAAATCCAATTTTTCTACAAACATACACATACATAAGATGTAATCAAAATACATGATCGAGGTCAGGCCAGTGCATGCACGGTGTCATATTGATATCAGCATGTATATATTCGTAAGTTTCCAAAAAGATAAATCCTTAAAGCATCTACTTGGTAATATGATTGGCCTCAACTAAAGAAAATTATGAATTTTTAAACATAGCTAAAAATATGTTTTTTAAAATATGTTTCCATATGAACTATGTAGCTTGGAAACATGAGTGAGGACGACCTGAACCTGGGTACATCTACACCGACGTTTCTACAATTTGTTTCAAAATGCCAAAAATTTCAGAAAATATTATCACGCATACATCTGTGCAAAATATGTGCGCCGCACAATGTTCTGCGAGTAAATATTGTTTATTTTGGCTCCGCCAAAAAGGCAAATTTTTGTATTTCTAAATAGCGTTCCATGACACATTATTTTTGTCCTTTTTGTAGATATCAAAAGAAGTTGTCACGTCTAAGCATATCATCTGTGGTACATGTACGAAAAGACAACCCACGCACTAGAATCAAACCTGCCTTTTGAGTTTCAAAATAAAGTAAAATTAAACTGGCCTAAACCGGTGTATCCAAGTCGGCTGCCTGCGTGCAAACCAAGGAAAAATACAGCCTGAGTTTCCAGAGACAAATGGAAGCACGCAACATCAGTTTCCTATTGATTTGCGTGGCCTGATTGATTTCAGGCAACACATGTTCAAGCGAACAGAGTGGAGGCAAGTATCGAGTGCTAAAAGCATATTTTTTTTCTACCAATCCGCCACGTTGGAGTATTAACTACTACTATATCACATGCATGCACATGACCTAGCACAATACTGTCCCTAGAAATAATTACAAATACTAAATAGTTTTACGTACATGGTAAGGAATTTGGCACCCGCACACCTTCTCTAAAGGTTCAAGAGTCTATAGCAGTGGTATTAGCGTAAAGTAAGACATTATAATTATATTATTTATACCTTTAAATTTAATAATAACAAAAAATAATAATAATACAATTCTGATATGCAGTCTACATATAGAACAAAAATAGAAGCATAATACCTACGAAATAACCCTACTTGAAAATATTAAGTTTGTATGACGCAGAATAACAGTATTTTTCAGACAAGTCCTCTCTATTATATCTTAGATATTTAATTTTGAAAGAAGCATATAAATCCATCACTATGTAGTACAAGTCGGCAAATGTTACTATGAGAAATTGAGAGAATTCCAAATGACTAGAAGTACAATCATAAGAGTGGCTAGATGATGCTATTGCTTCATCGGTAAACTTATCACACAAATCAAAATGATGAAGCGGGTGCAGGAATAAATTTGAAGCAACAGACCATGGCAAGCATGATAAATAATTTAATATGGGTGTATTCCCAGATAAGCACAATTAGCACAAAATTAGCGAGACGGAATGTGCGAGAATATTTACCTATTTTGGTCAATGTACATAATAATTATAATGCCTTAGATGGCCAAGAAATATAAACAATGATAAAGAAAATCAAGACACGTATCTCTCACAAAAAAATCAACATACATGGAAGCATTATGAGGCAAGGGTATTCACAAAGCAAGATACACAACTGCAATAAAACGAATATGAAGCACAGAGAAGGAAAAAATAAAAAGTCTTTGATCAATGTGTAGATACCGTTCTTATCGTAAAATTTCTAAAGAGGGCGCTGATAGAGATATAGACACCAATGGATCCGGGGATTTGGAAGAGAAAAATAGAAAACATTATGAAACTGTAATTGTGTGCATGGTGAATCATACATGGCCTTAGACCTTTTTATCTATAAAGTATCGAAGTTTGGGTGCAATTCTCGGAGACCTTTTTATTTATAAACTATTGTTTGAAGATAGACACTAACAGATGTAGATAAGTGGAAGATAAAAACCAAGAAAATGTAGCTTTCTGCATGAAGAAACATGCCTTATAAGCTAAGAAATATGTACACTCAATGAAAAGAGGTACTCCCACCAAATTCCAGATAGATATTCATATCGTCTACAACGATTTCCTATATTTTGAATGATACATCATATTTTGTGCAGTGGTGATCTAAGTAAAATTAAAATCTGTGGGCATAGTAAACAATCTGACTAACTTTTTTTCTCAATATGTATTCCAGCTATAAGCTGCAGTTAGGCTTTAAGTAATACCTAACATCCTACTAATGCCAAATTGTAATAGTATGTGAGGAAACAAAAAACAAAACAACACTACTAAACCTAGCCGCGCAAATGCGCGGGTGACCCCACTAGTTTCTTATAATGAGAAAAGCACTCCCGAGGACACATGGGATTTATCGTCAAGCTAGTTTTCATCACGCTCATATGATTCGCGTTCGGTACTTTGATAATTTGATATGTGGGTGAACCGGTGCTTGGGTACTACCCTTACTTGGACAAGCATCCCACTTATGAATAACCCCTATTGCAAGCATCCGCAACTACAAAATAAGTATTAAGGTAAACCTAACCACAGCATTACATATATGGATCCAAATCAGCCCCTTACGAAGCAACGCATAAACTAGGGTTTAAGCTTCTGTTACTCTAGCAACCCATCATATACTTATTACTTCCCAATGCCTTCCTCTAGGCCCAAATAATGGTGAAGTGTCATGTAGTCGACATTCACATAACACCACTAGAGGAGAGACAACATACATCTCATCAAAATATCGAACGAATACCAAATTCACATGGCTACTAATAGCAAGACTTCACCCATGTCCTCAGAAACAAACATAACTACTCACAAAGCATATTCATGTTCATAATCAAAGGGGTATTAATATGCATTAAGGATCTGAACATATGATCTTCCACCAAGTAAACCAATTAGCATCAACTACAAGGAGTAATCAACAATACTAGCAACCCACAGGCACCAATTTGTTGTTTTGATACAAGATTGGATACAAGAGATGAACTAGGGTTTTGAGAAGAGATGGTGCTGGTGAAGATGTTGATCGAGATTGACCCCCTCCCGACGAGAGGATCGTTGGTGATGACGATGGTGATGATTTCCCCCTCCCAGGGAAGTTACCCCGGCAGAACAGCTCCGCCGGAGCCCTAGATTAGTTCCGCCAAGGTTCCGCTTTGTGGCGGCGGAGTTTCGTACCGTAAGCATGCTTATGATTTTTTCCAGGGTAAAAGCCTTCATATAGCAGAAGATGGGCACCGGAGGGCCACCAGGGGCCCCAGGAGACAGGGGGCGCGCCTAGTAGGGCTGGGCCTGCCCCCCACCCTCCTGGCCAGGGTGTGGGCCCCCTCTGGTGTTTTCTTCGCTCAATAATTCTTATTAATTCCAAAAATTACTTCCGTGGAGTTTCAGAATTTTTGGAGCTGTGTAGAATAGGTTTCCCATATTTGCTCCTTTTCCAGTCAGAATTCCAGCTGCCGGCATTCCCCCTCTTCATGGTAAACCTTGTAAAATAAGAGAGAATAGCCATAAGTATTGAGACATAATGTGTAATAACAGCCCATAATGCAATAAATATTGATATAAAAGCATGAAGCAAAATGGACGTATCAACAATCCACATGTACATCTTGTAGCTTGTGTACACGTCCTTGGTCGCGTACTTGATGTGTTGTTCATCCAGTCTCTCATGCCAGACACTGTGCCAGGAGTTCTTGTCCTTCTTGCTCTCATCCTTCATCTTCATGTAGTAAGGGTCGATGATGGTCGAGGCGAGATCAACCAAGGAGTTATGTTTGTTGTTGTCGCTGCCCCATACCTTGTAGTGGTCCTGGATGATGACAAGATTCTCGAATTTCAAGCCCGAAACCTTGAGCGCTTTTAGATCGTTGGTGGTGTCCACCATAGTGAAACTATACTCGGAGCTGTTGATAAACCTGGAGAAACGCTCACAAGGCCTTGTGGCCAGGTGGTAGTGGTAGACGAGGACGTCATGTTGAACACAGAACTGGGCGACAACAACCTTATGATCATGCCCGACACAACCGATGGTGTACTGGAGGTTGAAGCCGACCACTTGGTACTTGTCCTCGGCAAGCAACTGCTCCATAGTTTGGATGGAGCTCTCCACCGAGACCAGATCGTTTGTGTATACCATCGAGAGGGCCTTCCCCGTCACATGGGTGTCCACTATGTGATGCGTGGTAAACTGCCCGCCATTTTCGTCGTCGACCGCTGGGAGCGCCATTGGAGCCACGGGGAGCGCCATTGGAACCTCTGGATGTCCTCTCTGTTTGTGTTGTCATGGGTGTGCTTATTGTGTCTTGTGGTGCAAGAGATGAAGGTAAATGGCCACAGGAATAAATGGGGGCCGGGCAGCCTGGATTCTCAGCACATCCACATGGCAGTTTTTGCAGTGGGTAACGGCATTGTCGCGCCGTGCCCGGTGCAACCGCATGCACATGAATGTGTGTGATCATGCACTGGCCCCAAACACTGGCAGCGAGCATGGAGGGAGGAGGGCAGAGCGCCCGGAGGGACACGAGCAGAGCGCGCCGCGGCTGCCTTAACCGTGAGCAACGACATGCATAGAGCAGTTGAACACGCAAGGAATGATCGCCTACAAGCCGACCGGCAGTTGCATCGCTGCGTAGAGAGCGGTCGTGTGCTACTACCTCTGTCTTGGTCTATTAGTCCCCTTTATATTCTATGCCATACTTTGCCCTTAAATTTAACCAACAAAATGTTAATGCATGTTATAAAAATTATATAATTGGAAACTATGTTCAAATGCGAATCCAATGAAGTAATCTTTGACGACTTGCATTCATATTTTATTAGTTAAATCCTACTTATAAACTAGGATGGGGGTATAGTAGGTAATTAAATCGCAAACATTTTTTTATTAACCGTATGTGTACGTGGCCTTTTGTCCTCCTCTCGCACGTCTTGTCACCCCGCTACTGCAGACGGCTTAGAGCGCAAGGGCATTCTTTTGGCCAAAGGTGGCTCGAAGTGGTGCCAACGAATCATCGATGAGCCCGTTCCGGCGCAACAACGCAAGTTCCCGCGCAAGCTTCCCACCTGACTCGGTGAAATCCCCTAAAATCCCAATGCTTACTGGCCGCCTATATAAACCCCCACGACCGGCGAGTCCTGCGTCGCATTTTCCCCTCCCTTCATGTAGCTTATCTCATCTGCTTCTCCCACAATCGCCAATGGCACCAGTCCATCGTCGTCGCTCAGCCACTCCACTGTCATCAGATGATAGCTTCGGCTGGGAGGCTGCGGCGGCGCAGTCCCCGTCGTAGTGTAGTGCATGTGGCGTCCCTATTGGGTGTGCGCAAAACACCTACCACACGCTCTGCCACCGCTGGCCGTTGGCAGCTATTGCTGGCTGCCGTTGCCACCACCTCCACCGTTTGCCGCCATGGCCACCACACCACCGTCGAAAGCCAGTCCCATCGCCCACCCGCCGCCGCAGCCCGAAGGCGGGAGGTGGCCGTCGTGGCCGCCACCCCAATGTCGGCCACTGTGGCCATCACCCGCCCCTCCGTCGCGGCCCGAAGGTGGGAGGTGGTGGTCATGGCCGCTACCCCATCATCGGTCGCCGGCCCACCGTTGATCACTGGGGTCATCACCCACTCCGCCACAGCCGCCCGAACGCGGGAGGCGGAGGTTGAGGCCCGCACGTGCGTCAGTGACCTTGCGCGCTACACCGAATTCCTACGGGAGGAGGAGGAGCGCCTCATTGAGCATGCAAAGAGCCTTACCGCCACCGCAGAGGTGAGGAATTAGGAGATCTACGAGGAGAACCACCGCTTTGAGAGGGTTCGTTTGGAGCGGCAGAGGGCGTTCGAGGTGAGCGTCGCTGAAGGTGCTGTAGCGGCAGGCACCGTATTGCAGTTATCTAGCTCGTCGGTAGGCTCCTCCTCCTCTGCTTCTTACTGAGCGCGCTCGGCAGAGGAGAGGTTGCCGGAAGTAGTACAAAGCCCCTCCGTAGTAGTAGTATTTAGGGTCTATTTTGTTCAGTTCATGTGACTATATATGTGGTGACACTATACCACGTACTTAAAATTAGCTAGTATATATAGTTGAACTAGCTATTTCAGTACATGGTTGGCCAGAATTGGGGAAAAGTTTGGTCGATTCAGCTGTCGAGTTGAACTGTTTGTGTAAAGAACGACTGCTTAATCTATGAACGAAATATATGCTTAATTACTGAATTTTAGTTGCAAAAATTAGATAGTGCTAGTGATTTTTAGCTGCATATTTTGACAAATCACAGTGTTACAAGGTTGAAAAATGGCAATGTTACTACATCAACAAATATCAATCCTTCCAGTTTGACAAATGGCAATATACCCAATATGACAGATGCAAATCTTACCAAATTGTCTGTACGTGGTTGCACACGAGTCATCCAAAACAACCATTTGCATTGAAGGGATATACAAATCCTGCTCAGCACATTTTCTCTTTGCTTAGCACCAAAGTCTGGCTTTGCATATCGTATTCAATTTGAACCATTTGCGTTGAAGAGATGCACAAATCCTGCGCTGCAAATTTTCCCTTGACTTATGAGGGAGGATCATAGCTCTCACTTTGCATACGGGTATCTAAAATGTTTGCGATCAAGAGCTGCACGAATCCTTCTTTGCACATTTTCCCTTGGCTTCCTCAGGAAGCGGTCGGTTTTCATATGGGTGTCCTAACTAAAACGTTTGCGATGCGTGTTTTATATTTAAAAACCATTGACGATTTTTCAAAAGAAAATCATTTGATAAGTCTATACATTAAGAGAGAAAAACGCAAGTTCGTTCAAACCATATATTTCATTCAGTCACACTGCAAATTTATATTCATATGATCGAAATACAGTATTAAACCCCAAAAAACTATTTCCGGTAGCGAAGGAGGCAGCGTGGTACGCCGGCGTTGTCGTTGTCGTCCTCCGTGACACCATTGTTGAAGTCTTCAAGGCAGCACAAAATGTTCTTCACTTGGAAATCAAACATCATGTCATCGCGCGATTAACGTGTGGGGAATGGGAGGACGACAACTGGTGGTGCTACGAGGTAGCAGTCGAAGGCAGCATCCCATGCCGCTGAGGGGGTGTGTGTGCACGGGCACATGCACGACGGGTGCAAGCAAACGCACGGGGACCGGCGCCGCGGAGGGTCGAAGGGCGCGCACGGGCACGGGCGCTGGCGCTGGCATGTACATGAGCTCGCGTGGGTCCACGGAGACCTCGCTGATGCCTGCGGCTTCCTACTCTATGATAGTGCCCGGCAACCTTCTCGTCAATGCTACGGGGATGGTTGCTGGCGCGGGCGCAGGGATGGGAGCTGCGACGGGTGCGAGGGCAGCAACCACCGCGGCCAGCTTGTTCAGGGCCATGTCCAAGAGGCCCCATTCCTCCTTCTTTTCTATCTCCTCCAGCTCGGAGTCGACTTCACCAAACATGAAGACTAGTGGCAGATGATCCTTCTACGCCATGGCATTGGTGGAGGTCTACGGGAGAGAGGGGAATGGGAGGCGAATAGTAAGGCCGACCGTATTAAGCAGTGGCTTGGGCACCATTAATGGGGAGGATGGAAGCAAGGAGGGCGGCCATGGAAGTCAAAGGGCTCACTTCCCAGTGAGCCCGTGTAGCGTACAGCTCGCACGCTTCCCGGTGAGCCTGCACATTGGAGGACAGCTTACACGCCTCTTGGTCAGCCTACGCACTGGCCTATGCTCGCACGCCTCCCGTTCAGTCAAGCAGTTGTCCGCACAGCACATCCTATAGCTATTAAAATCCAGACACGTGGCGTCACATGAATGCTTAACAGAACGCACACGATTTAAATTATACAGACGTTTGAGATGTTAAAGTGGCAGCTATTTTTTTCAGAATGCCTTTGTTGGCTGTTATTCGAGTGCGCCATCTCTCAAAATGGACACGAAAAATACCACATCATGTCAGGTGCCATTCCATGATAACATGCCAAGTTTCATGAATTTCAGACGAGTTTTGGATTTACTAGAATTTAAAAACGAAGTATCTCAACGTTTTGCTGGCAATCAACAGTGCCCTAGTGTTTGAAATTCATTCCCATTTCTTGCATGGGACCTAAGCATGCACCCAAGGACACACATTTCATATGTCAACCCATTTTTCTGCAGTCGAGCATGTGCATGTAGTTCGAATTTGAATTAAGCACATAAAATGCCTAGAAAACCCAATTAATGTATAAAAATATCCAAGCGAACCCCGAACAATCCAAAAGTTAACACAACACTCCTGTCATTCTATGTTGACACTAGAAAAAAATTGAAAGCAAGAAGAGGCAATGGATATCGTTTCGTCCCCAAGGGTGGCATGATCCCTACTGAAACCATCAGGCTTGTTGTGAGAAGCTCTGGTTTGCGAGAACCTTATACCCAAACCTGCCCCAAATGGGACAATTTTTTTACCACATCATGTTGATGCCGCTCCATGATAGCATGTCAAGTTTCATGAACTTCAGACGAGTTTTGGATTTACTAGAATTTAAAAACTATGTATCTCAATGTTTGCGGTCGAGCGACGGTGGCAAGGTGTTTGATATTCACTCACATTTCTTGCATGGGATCTAAGCATGCAGCCAAGGACACATATTTGATTTTTCAAACAATTTACATGTGTTGGAGCATGTGCCTGTAGTTCAAATTTGAATTATGCACATAAATGCATAGAAAACTCAGTTAATGTATAAAAATGTCCAAATGAACCCCAAAAAATCCTAAAATTAACACAACACTCATGTTGTTCTATGTTGACACTACAAAAAAATATAAATCAAGAAGAGGCAATGGATATCGTTTCGTCCAGAAAGGTGAAACGTTCCCTACTGTAACCATGAGGCTTGTTGTGGGAAGCTCTGGTTTGTGAGAAGCTTATACCCCAACATGCCCCGAATAGGACAATATTTCTACCATGGCATATTGATGCCGTTCCATGCTAGCATGTCAAGTTTCATAAAATTCAGACGCGTTTTCGATTTACTAGAATTTAAAAACCATATATCTCAATGTTAGCAGCCGACCGACAGTGGCAAGGTGTTTGACATTCATTCTTATTTCTTGCATGGGACTTAAGCATGCAACCAAGGACACACATTTCAATTTTGAACCCATTTATATGCACTGGAGCATGTGCATGTAGTTCAAAATTGAATTATGCACATAAATGCTAAGAAAACTCAGTTAATGTATAAAAATGTCTAAGCGAACCCCGAAAATTCCTAAAACTTGACACAACACTCCTGTTGTTCGATGTTGACACAAGAAAATTTTTGAAAGTAAGAAGAGGTGGCACGTTCCCTATCGAAACCATCAGGCTTGTTGTGAGAGAAGCTCTAGTTTGCGAGAAGCTTATACCCAAACCTGCCCCAAATGGGACAATATTTTTACCATGGCATGTCGATGTCGTTCCATGATATCATGTCAAGGTTCATGAATTTCAGGCGAGTTTTCGATTTACTAGAATTTTAAAACCATGTATCTCAATGTTAGCGGCAGAGCGACAGTGTCAAGGTGTTTGACATTCATTCTCATTTCTTGCATGTGACCTAAGCTTGCAACCAAGGACACACATTTGATTTTGCAACCTGTTTTTATGGACTGGAGCATGTGCATGTAGTTCAATTTTGAATTATGCACATAAATGCCTAGAAAACTCAGTTAACGTATAAAAATGTCTAAATGATCCCCAAAAAATTCCAAAATTTAATACGACACTCCCGTTGTTCTATGTTCACACTAGGGAAAAATTGAAAGCAAGAAGAGGCGACAAATTTCGTGTTGTCCACAAAGGTGACACGTTTACCTACAAGAACCATGAGGCTTCTTGTGAGAAGCTTATACCATAACCTGCCCCAAATGGGACAATATTTTTTACACCAGCATGTTGATGCCATTCCATGATAGCATGCCAAGGTTCATGAATTTTAGACGGGTTCTGGATTTACTAGAATAACAAAAGCAAGTACCTCAATGTTTGCTGAAGAGCCACGGTGCCATGGTGTTCGAAATTCATCCCCATTTCTTGCATGGGACATAAGCATAAACCCATGGACACATATATGATTTTACAACCCATGTTGGTGCACCAGAGCATGTGCATGTAGTTTAATTTTGAATTGTGCACCTTAAATGGCTAGAAAACCAATTTAATGTATAAAATGTCCAAACAAACCCTGAATAATTCCAATTTTTGTACGACACACGTATAGTTGCATGTTCACTGCAGATAAAAGTTCTAGCAACTCAAACGCCCTCCATTGCCGTTGTGACCCCATTATGTAATTCAAATCAAGATGAAAAATCAAGTAGATCACACACAGTTTATTATCACCAACCATGTGAGATGCAGTACAAAATATCTTGGAGCATCATCGGAGTATAGTACGCCTATCGCTTACGCGAGAAGGTGCGTTGGCTACAGTCCACAGTCGGCGTGTCAAGCACACTAGCTCGCTCCCCAAATATCATTTCACTGTAATCATCACCGGTGACAAATGGGGACGTGCACCCACGTCCTGTGGGCAACTTCGATGGCCCACTCCGGCAAGAGCGCAACTGCAGCCGCCATGCGCATGCTAACAAGGTGCATGAGCGTGGCCAGAATCTGCGACCGGGAGGCCAAGGCAGCCCAAACGACCATTGTTGCTTCTCAGGTGGTGGCAGCAACATCTGCCTTGGGATAGCAACTGGCGAGAGTGGCACCGCAGCTGCCCGTTCTGCAGCAGCCGCCTTAGCCCTGATGGAGGCCGCCCACGAGCATGTCGAGGCCGCCCAAGCCTAGCATGTGGCGGTCACTGTCGGTGTCAAAACCGGAGGATCTCGGGTAGGGGGTCCCAAACTGTGCGTCTAAGGCTAATAGTAATAGGAGGTGGGGGACACGATGTTTACCCAGGTTTGGGCCCTCTCGATGGAGGTAATACCCTACTTCCTGCTTGATTGATCTTGATGATATGAGTATTACAAGAGTTGATCTACCATGAGATCGTAGAGGCTAAACCCTAGAAGCTAGCCTATGATTATGATTGTTCTTGTCCTACGGACTAAACCCTCCGATTTATATAGACACCGGAGGGGGCTAGGTTTACACAGAGTCGGTTACAGAGAAGGAGACCTATATATCCGAATTGCCAAGCTTGCCTTCCACGCAAAGGAGAGTCCCACCCGAACACGGGACGAAGTCTTCAATCTTGCATCTTCATAGTCCAATAGTCCGGCCAAAGTATATAGTCCGGCTGTCTGAGGACCCCTTAATCCAGGACTCCCTCAGTAGCCCCTGAACCAGGCTTCAATGACGATGAGTCCAGCGCGCAGATTGTCTTCGGCATTGCAAGGCGGTTTCCTTCTCCGAATACTCCAAAGAAGATTTTGAACACAAGGACCGTGTTCGGCTCTGCAAAACAAATTGCACATACCACCGTAGAGAGCACAATATCCCACAAATCTAATCTGCTGACAACTTTTCATAGCGTGACATCACGCCATGGCCGGTCATTATTCGAACCGTTTTTCTCAACCAGCTACTTCACATATCGCGAGGTGGTTTCCTTGGCACGTCTTGTTGAAGCAGAGATCGTGTCCCCTTATCACGGAATTCTCATCAATACGGGCGTGGGTAACCTAACCATGCCAGCAATCGTGGCGCTTGGGGAATAAGCGATTTTAACAGGCAAGTGGGGAGGCGCACAGTTTCTACCGCCTTAATAAAGAGATAGGGATTCCCCTTTTTCACCCACGCCTTCTTCTTCCTTCGCTCATCCATTCTCGCACGCTCAAGCTCCAGTGCCCAAGTTCTCACCTTATCCGTAAAGCCATTCCAAATATGTCCGGAGCGGGAGCCAAGTGGATGGCCTCCTCCGTTACGGAGGAGGACATTACAAAGCTCCGGGAGGCCGATACTTGGCCGCAGACATCGCGCACCGGCTCCCGGATGCAGGGCAGATCGTCCCTACTCCAGAACCCCACGAGAGGGTTGTGTTTCTCGCTCACTTTGTCCGCGGACTGGGATTTCCTCTCCACCCATTTGTCTGCGGGCTCATGTTTTACTATGGGCTACATTTCCATGATCTGGCCCCCAATTTCATCCTCAACATCTCGGCGTTTATCGTCGTGTGCGAGGCCTTCCTCCGCATCAAGCCCCACTTCGGCCTGTGGCTGAATATCTTCAACGTAAAGCCGAAGATAGTGGTCGGCCAGCAAGCAGAGTGCGGAGGCACCATGGTGGGCAAGATGCCCAACGTCACCTGGCTCGAAGGCTCCTATGTGGAGACCGTGAAGGGGTGGAAATCGGCGTGGTTCTATATCACCGAGCCACGCGACCCCAACTGGGCGGCGGCCCCCGAATTTTGATCTGGCATCCCCATGCGGCTTACCTCCTGGAAAAGGAAGGGTTTAGCCTGGGATGAGCTAGCGGAGCTGACCGGACTCCAGAACTGCACCAAGAATATGATAAGCAAGAAAATCAAGCTTGTCAACATGGTCCAGGTCATGCTCTTCCGCCGGATCCTCCCGTGTCAAAGACGGGAATTCAATATGTGGGAGTTCGACCCATCCAAACAACAGACGCTGCAAGAGCTCTTTGACATGATGCACAAAGACGTCTGGAAGGTGCTATTCAAGGCCGCCGAGGTACCTCCTCCCGTTACCGAAGATCGCAGACTCAGCGCAAAGCGCTTCGCCAATCCGGTAAGTTCTCTATGTTTTACAGGATGCTCCTTTCCCCAGTATATTCGCGAAAGGAATCTAAGCCTCCACACCAATTTAACAGGACTGGGTGGCGACAGCGAAGCGGATCGACTGCCCAGCTCCACTACCCAAAGATCCAGCGACGGCTCTCCTAAAGGAGATGCTGTTTCCGGTGCCCTATGAGGTGCCGGAGAAGAAGGCCAAGAAGAAGGCCATGGGGACCAGGAAAGGTCTCCAGCGCAAGGTGGTGTCGGACTCATCGTCTGAAGACACCGAGGCGCACTCCTCCAATGAACACGAGGAGGAGGAAGAGGAAAACCCTCCCCTCAAACCGAGGGGGAGAAGAAAAGGAAGGCCACCCCGTCCGGGGATGCCGAAGGGTCCAAGAAGGGAAGTACCCTCCCTCTGGACCACTCCACAACAGCCGCCTATAGCGACGAGGAGTGGCTACCCAGGGCCAAGCCCCTGGCGAAGTCATAAGTATCCGGATAGTATGATACTTCCGGCATGTTTTGCTTTATTGCTTATTATCATGCTGAACATGATTGTGCAGTCCGTCCAAAGCCCGCATCGACTTATCCTCCTCGGATGGGTCTATGAGTGCGTCGGCGATGAACAACAACTCGCTCCCGACGGCCACCATCCCCCGGCCCACGGACGACACCAAGGTGTTGTCCCAGAGGTTACCGGGCTAGGGAAAGACAATTATGGAGGCACCCTAAGGCAAAATCCCATACGTCGGGCACATGGGGGGGAAGACCCCCATGGATTCTGATGAGGGGGGTCGTAACAAGTTTGGCCCCCAGCCGGATACTGCTCTAGAACCTCCAGTGGTTCCGGACTCAGGCAGGCAGCCCCTCGCTAAGGGGGGCGAGCCATTTGTGCTGATGACCTCAGTCCATCTAGAGGCATCAGACAACTTGCTGGAAGTGCTTCAGGGCGCTTCCATTGATGAAGAACACCGTACTCTTATGAGTACGGTGATTGCGAGGGTTCAGTCCGCCAAAAGCGGATTGACCGAAGCCTGCACCAGCCTCCTAACAGGCTTTGAGGTAAGTAATTTATGAAAGAATATCATAGTATAGACAGTAGCCCCTGATGCTCTGTTTGGTGTTCGGGAAGAACGGCCGAACAGAGGATCAAATAACCTCCACAGGAGTCTGATCATATTATGTCTATGTGAATAAGCAGGCGTCGCTGCTGGCCGCTACCGCCCGTACTACGGAGGTCTCCGGACTGAAACGGGACCTAGGGCGGGCCAAGGAGGAGCTCAGCCTCGTGAAGAGGCAGCTCGAGGAGAACAAAGGTAAGTGATACCCCGTTTGAATGTCATATAAAGGAAAAATTGTTGATGCTAATAGAAGCATGATGAATATAATAGGGGCCACGACCGAATAGTGGCCCTTAAGAAGGCGTTGTCTAAGGCCGAAGACAAAGCGGCCAAGGAGCGCACTGAGCGCGAGAACCAGAAGGCTCGGGTTGATGAGGTCCAACAAGAGCTCGAGGACTTCGTCAAAAAATTTGAGTCCTTGGAGCATGACTCCAAGACGCAAGAGTCTGAGCTTGCGAAGGCCCTCCGGAGCGCGTAAGACGCCAAGGCCTAAGCCTAGAAGTCCCTTCATGAGATTCATGCAGCCAAGAAGATAGCGGCGAGTAAGGCATTCATTATGCAAAGCAAGCATGTGAAGGAGACTTTCCTGTTACTTACCCGAATTCGGAGCTCTCCAGGAGCGTTCGCAGATCTACAGCGCAGCATATCGGATGCCGCGGAGTTCTACCGTGCCAAAGAAGGGAGCTCGACGGAGAAGTTGTTCTGGTCTCAATATACTGGGACCGAACATCCAATGCCCTTGAGCGACCAGCTGAAGCAACTGGTCAAACTGCACAAGGCGGCCGAACTGGCCATGAAGGACTTCATAGTCCGGCTATGGCCTGGCGAGCCCCTGCCCAGCAGCTACTTCGGTCTTGTAAAGCGGATGGTAAATGCATGTCCGTGGCTTGAAGTCATTAAGCGGTCCATTTGCATTGAAGGTGCGCGCAGGGCCTTGGCCCGTGCGAAAGTGCACCGGGCGAAGATGGATGGCGAGAAGCTGGTGACGGAGGGGCCGCCGAAGGGCAAGGAGCATCACCACCCCGAACAGTATTATGACAATGTCCTGAAGTGTGCCCGCCTTGTGGTGGATGAATGTGCGAAGGATGTAATATTTGAATGAATATACTCATGTCATCCTATAATATGAAAATGAGTTCATGTGCGCTATATAACGCTTGTTGATTTAAAATATTACCTTCTGTGCGACCGTTTATGAAATCTGAGAGTTGGCCAGTCGTCGGCTTCTACCCCCATGTAACTAGTACTTGGGTGTTCGGGATCAGTATAAACACTCTTTATCCAAATTTTTGCTCCTCTTAAGGAGGTGTTTAGCGCAATGAACAAGGCAATCGGACTATACAGCTTTATCGCTCTCACTTAGCCATAGAAGTCTACAATTTTAAATTTTGGCGAAGCCCCTATTATTCGGAAGGCCGAACTTGGGGCGCTATACACGCCTAAATCGGACAAGGCCGATTCCTTGCCTGAAGTGGAAAAAATCTTTAAGGATTTGAGACCTCTCGAACAGCGACCAACTCTCACCTCATCATGACAGTCAGTTTTCGGCTTTCTCTACTGAGATGCTCATCTGAAAGAACCGGGACACAATCGCAGTAGTTCTCCCTGTGCTACCTTAGCCGATATAGCGGAACGTAAGGTACCAAAACATGGGAGCCGGGCAAACCCAACTATTGACCCAAGACATGATTCAGAGCTGATGCATATAATGTTATAAGTTTGGGGTGCCGCATTGTCGAAAGTGTTCGGACTTTTCTTGCCATGTTATGGGGTACACTGAAGCCCCTGGCGAGCCGGACGTACCAAAATGTACGGGTGCAATTTGTAATAAATAAGCAGTAAAAGAAAGGGGTAAATAAATGTAATAGTAATATGATGCTATACAATATTTTCCATTGTTATTTAAATAATACGTCAAAGCGTATGTATACAAGTAGTGCAATGAGCAAAATAGGATTATTTGACATGTCCTGGCCAAGGGTAAGCTATATGTGGGTATGTAAAATCGGTATAACGATCATTATCAGAGACCACCTGGGGATTCCCTTGTGCGCCAAAGCTTCTTGTCTCTTTGATGTTTACATCCCCTTATGTGTCCAATGATTGGACTATCAGGAGGGCCTCCTGCAAATAGGGACCTGAAAAAGGAAAAGGTGTGAAGGTATACAGCTCCTGGGGCGGTTGAGCCGCATTGTGGACCGTGTCGTAGCCGTGCCTCCGCCTATGACCATGTTATTTTGAGTGTGTAATTATGTACGCGCGGCACGAATTTCGCCGCTTGACTGGGACTAGGACAGAGGACGAATTGCTAGGCGAGCTCTGGACGTGCCGGACGATCCTGCTGCAGGGTACTCCGGACTCGCTTGATGGTGTTCAGGCTCTTTATTGCCGAATTGGCGGTCTGCCTTAGAAGGTTGCTTTGTACTTCTGCTGCGAGGGCCGCAGTGTGCTCCTCCGTACGGAGCGAGCATTCTGTGTTTCCATTTACTGTTATAACCCTGCGAGGTCCCGTCGGTTTGAGCTTGAGGTATGCATAATGCGGTACTGCATTGAATCTGGCAAATGTGGTTCGTCCGAGTAGTGCATGATAGCCACTACGGAAAGGGACGATATAGAAGATTAACTCCTCGCTTTGGAAGTTGTCCGGAGGCCCGAAGACCACTTCCAGTGTGATTGAGCCCATGCAACAGGCCTCTACACCTGGTATGACACCTTTAAAGGTGGTTTTTGTGGGCTTGATCCTTGAGGGGTCGATGCCCATTTTGCACACTGTATCCTGATAGAGCAGGTTCAGGCTGCTGCCACCGTCCATAAGGACTCGTGTGAGATGGAAGCCGTCAATGATGGGGTCGAGGACCAATGCAGCCGAACCGCCATGACGGATACTGGTAGGATGGTCCCTGCGCTCGAAATTGATCGGACAAGAGGACCATGGGTTGAACTTTGGGGCGAGTGGCTCCATCACATAGACGTCCCTTAGTGCACGCTTTCATTCCCGCTTGGGAATATGGGTTGCGTATATCATATTCACCGTTTTCACCTGGGGAGGAAATTTCTTCTGTCCTCCTGTGTCCAGCTGCCGGGCTCCTCGTCGTCATCGCTGTGCAGCCCCTTTTCCTTGTTTTCGGCATTCAACTTGCTGGCCTGTTTGAACACCCAGCATTCTCTGTTGGTGTGGTTGGCTGGTTATCGGGGGTGTCGTGAATTTGACACGAGCGATCGAGTATGTGGTCCAGACTGGACGGGCTCGGATTGTTTCTTTTAAATGGCTTTTTTCACTGACCGGTTTTAGAGCCACTGAATCCGGCATTGGCTGCCGTGTCTTCGGCGTTATCGGCATTGTTGTGCCGCTTGTGTCTATTGCGTCGTGGCTTTCCGTTGCTACCTCTGGCATCTGAATTGTCAGAGTTTCTTGGTGTGATGTTGCTACGAGCCAGCCAGCTGTCCTCGCCCGTGCAGAAGCGGGTCATGAGTGTCGTGAGGGCTGCCATGGACTTCGGCTTCTCTTGGCCGAGGTGTCGGGCGAGCCATTCATCGCGGATGTTATGCTTAAAGGCTGCTAAGGATTCGGCATTCGGATAGTCGACAATTTGGTTCTTTTTAGTTAGGAACCAAGTCCAGAATTTCTTGGCTGACTCTCGGGGCTGTTGGGTTATGTGACTTAAGTCATCAGCGTCCGGTGGTCGCACGTAAGTGCCCGGGAAGTTGTCAAGGAATGCGTCTTCCAGGTTCTCCCAACTGCCAATGGAGTTTGCTGGCAGTCTATTCAGCCAATGCCGAGCCGGTCCTTTGAGCTTGAGTGGGAGGTACTTGATAGCATGTAGATCATCGCCGCAGGCCATGTGACTGTGGAGAAGAAAATCTTCAATCCATACCGCGGGGTCTGTTGTGCCATCATATGATTCAATGTTCACGGGTTTAAACCCTTCTGGGAATTCATGATCCATTACTTCATCAGTGAAGCATAGGGGGTGTGCGGCGCCTCTATGCCGGGCTACATTACGATGCAGTTCAAATGAGTCTTGTCTATTGTATTCGGCTTGGCTGAACTTGTGTTTAGTGTATCCGGCGTGGCGGTCATCATCACGCGTTGTGGCGCGCCCCATGATCCGTAGATTGATCTTGACTGTCCTACTTTGTTTTCCAATACGTCTCGCAGGTTCTTCGTGTAGCCCCGGGCCTTAGTGTTATTGTTTGATTGGCGACGGGGTGCGGGCTGAAGTCCGGGCTGATACGCCGCTTTGTCTCGGCCACGAGGTGGCCGGTCAGCCGCATCGTGCGCTTGTAGTGTGGGCTTTAATGCCTCCTCCTCGAGTTGAGGTAGCAACTTGCGCTTTGGGTAACTTTTGGTTGGGCGCTTGGGTCCGTATTCCTCGGCTGCCAAGACCTCGGTCCATCTATCAGTTAGCAGATCTTGATCAGCTTGAAGCTGCTACTTCTTCTTCTTCAGGCTTTTTGAAGTGGCTATAAGCCGGCGCTTGAAGCGCTCCTGGTCGACGGGGTCCTCAGGCACGATGAATTCTTCATCGCCAAGGCTCACTTCGTCTTTGAAGAGAGGCATGTAATTATCATCCTCTGATTCTCCATCTGTTCCCTGTTCCTTAGGGCTAGCTTACCTGTTTTCGTGCTTGGCCTGCTCGAAGCCTGGCTGGGCAGGATTGTTTTCGTCTTCGGCACCATCCGGATTGCTATCATCTCTTGTGTCGGTATCATTATTTTTGTTGTGGCGGAGCTCAGAGCAGCGCCTATGACGCCAGTGCCTAGATTGCTTCTCCAAGGGATTATCCTCTGTTGCCTCCTCGCCATTGCTTTCTTTGGGGGTGTCCACCATATATATATATATATATATATATATATATATATATATATATATATATATATATATATATATATCATATGATGAGGTGGTTGTCTAGCGCCCTGTGGGCGGTGGTTGTTGTTCTTCTCCTACATCATCGTCCATACCGTCGATGTCTTCGGAGTCGAAGTCAAGCACGTCTGTTAAGTCATCGACAGTGGCTATTACTTGGGTGGTGGGTGGGGAATGAATTTCTTCGTCATCCGCTTCCCACTCCAGCCGAACATAGTTCGGCCAAGAGCCTCCTGACAAGGAGAGAGACCTCAATGAATTTAGCACATCGCCCAAGGGCGAGTGCTGAAAGATATCCATGGAGGTGAACTCCATGATCAGTGCCCAATCAGATTCGATAGGCATGGATGCACACGGTTCGGAGCCTGTAGCCGGAGACGAGTCTGAGGGTCCGATGACAGTGGCCTCATAGGAGGTGGGGTCAATGTTCGGCTCTATCGCCACTGAGTGTGCGGCCTCCATGGCGGGGTCCATCCACCCGTCCTCGGATGGCGCGATACGCTCCAGATTAAGGGCCGGGGCGGCCGCAGGTGCGATCTCCCGAACACCGTCCGATGGCAGATCTAAGTTATGCTAGTCGCGACTGTTCGGCGCTCCTGACATGGGCTTGAATCCGTCGAAGATCAAGTCTCCGTGGATGTCGACTGTGTAGTTTAAGCTTCCAAACCTGACCTGATGGCCAGGGGCGTAGCTATCGATCTGCTCAAGATGGCCAAGCGAGTTGGCCCATAGCACGAAGCTGCCGAATACGAAGATCTGTCCGGGGAGGAAAACCTCACCCTGGACCGCATCGTTGAAGATGATTGAAGGAGCCATCAAGCCTTATCGTGACAGCACAGTGGAACTCTTAATGAAAGCACCAATGTCGGTGTCAAAACCGGCGGATCTTGGGTAGGGGGTCCCGAACTGTGTGTCTAAGGCTAATTGTAACAGGAGGCGGGGGACACGATGTTTACCCAGGTTCGGGCCATCTCGATGAAGGTAATACCCTACTTCCTGCTTGATCGATCTTGATGATATGAGTATTACAAGAGTTGATCTACCATGCGATCGTAGAGGCTAAACCCTAGAAGCTAGCCTATGATTATGATTGTTCTTGTCCTACGGACTAAACCCTCCGGTTTATATAGACACCAGAGGGGGCTAGGCTTACACAGAGTCGGTTATAGAGAAGGAGATCTATATATCCGAATTGCCAAACTTGCCTTCCATGCAAAGGAGAGTCCCACCCGGACACGGGACGAAGTCTTCAATCTTGTACCTTCATAGTCCAACAGTCTGGCCAAAGTATATAGTTCGGCTGTCCGAGGACCCCTTAATCCAGGACTCCCTCAGTCACCGCACAAATCGAACAAAGTTTCTCCGATAACGGTAGGTAACCCACGATCGAAGGGTTGGCAATCACCAAGAGCGTTCGAGCAGCCATCCGTTCCTCTGCCGCATACCTTGCCACGACGGAGCCCGTCCAAGCCTAGACCACGGCCGCCTACGCCCATCTTGTGGCGACCTTTTCCAAAGCGATGGCGAACGCAGATGGCGAGATGCTTGCCGAGTATGCTGCGATGGATGCCATGGAACCCCTTCCCTAGGAGACCGTCGGGCGCGAGCTGGATATGGAGGAGATGGCAGAGATCGACGAGCACCAGTTGTAGTCATACTATTTGTTTTGTTTAATTAAGAGCATCGGTCTTTAATTTGTTAGAGTAATCATCTAGCTCTGTTTAATTATTGAACTTGCTTGATTAAGAAGTGTGGGTGTGTTGTAGTCTCCTTTGTGTACCCAAATTATGCAATGACGTGGATGACCACTGTAACCAGGGAAATTCGAACCAAAATTTTTGACGTTCAAACTCATCACACACCAGTTAAGCTATATGAATCGTTTGTGATGTTCACATATCGTACACAGTGCTGAATAAGGGACTGTGTCTGATGACACTTTGCGCGCCAGTTTTTTCGCTGAACCGATTCAAAATTTCCGGCTTCCGCGGAAATATCTACCTCCCCGCCCCCTCCCCCTTACCAAAAGCCACATTTCCCATGTTTCTACCTTCCTTTCCAACTTGAAACTTCACTCCTTGATTCCAGTGCCGCCTCCTTGCCGGCGACCCTCCTTCACGCTGCTCAGCCTCATTTATCCAGGCAGGTAATTCACACCCGACCCCCATCCTCCTCCTGCTTCCACATCCCACATGCCCCGATCGTCGACGCAACACCTTTCGCCAAAATCACCGACCCCTCCATCAAATAAGCGCCGCCCTAAGCCATGGTGCATGTAGTATAGGTAGGAGCTCAAGGAGCATTTGGCAGAGAAAATTGCGGCCTCACGCGCGGATGAGGTCATGATGGCTGCCATTCGTGCCGACCCCCAGATCTTAGAGGAGAACCTTGCCATTTGCTACCTATGCTAGTTAAGAATGCTCGGTTTACCCATTGTGTGTGCTGCACCTGCCTTTCCTTAACAAATTCTAGTGAATTGTGCCATCTGATTTTACCATGCAATCTGTTGCTCTAGTGTATATGTTCGATATGTCATGCAATGTGGCGCTCACTTATTAACTGTTTGGTTAATTAGTTGTCGTCTTCAGTTAACTGTTTGGTTCAATTTTGCAAATGTGATGTTCAATTCTTCAGGCTACAATTTTGTATTGTCTTCCATGTGAGAAATATATCGAATTTATCTTTACAAAATACATGAGAAACGATTACAATTGCTATATTTCCATGTTGTCAAGCATGCTTGGTTTGGTTAATTGTCTGATCTTCTAGTATGTTATACATTGTGCAATGTGGTGCTCAGTTAACATTTGGTTCATTTGTTGTGGTGTTTAGTAAACTGTTTCGTTCATTCTTTAATGCGATGTTCAATTGTTGTGGGTGCTTTCTGTTATTGTAAACCATGTGATAAATAAATGGAATTTGGCTGTACTAAATACATGAGAAACAAATACAATTGCTATATTTCCAAGTTGTTAAGCATGCTTGGTTTGGTTAACTGTCTAATCTTCTATTAGGAGTATGTTATATTATGCAATGTGGTGCTCAGTTAACGTTTGGTTCATTTGTTGTGGTGTTTGGTTAACTGTTTGGTTCAATTCTGCAATGTGATTATCAATTCTTTTGGGTGCATTCTGATTTTGTATACCATGTGAGAAATAAATTGAATTTGGTTGTACTAAATACATGAGAAACAAATAGAATTGCTATATTTCCAAGTTGTTAAGCATGCTTGGTTTGGTTAACTGTCTTCTATTAGGAGTATGTTATATTGTGCAATGTGGTGCACGGTTAATGTTTGGTTCATTTGTTGTGGTGTTTAGTTAACTGCTTGGTTCAATTCTGCAATGCGATGTCCAATTGTCGTGGGTAGAATTTTTTATTGTTGTGCTTGTGAGGAATAAATCAAATTTGGCTGCACTTAATACATGAGAAACATATACAACTGCTATATTTCCTAGTTCTTAAACATGCTTGGTTTGGATAAAATGGGTTTTCCATGTGGCTTGAATCAATCTGATAAATCTGCAATGTGCTTATTTCTCATCAACATATTTTACTTATAGCATGCGAACCCTCAATTGACCTAATGACTAACTACCTTATATTTGTTGCAGGGAAACAATGGGAAGCACTGAGGTTTACAATTGAGGTTAGCACATGCATGGTCCTTTGTCTAGTAGCACATTATTATGCAATTGCAGGAACCATTCTAATATTTAGGTTTTTAACAATTTGGTCTTGCACATGTAGGTTCTGTTGTTAGAGGTTTTGACCCGCTGTTCAACCCTTTTTGTATATGGGGAAATGAGTTGTCCATGAAAATCAATCAAGTCAAGAAACTCAGAAAGATTGTTAGGATAAAGAAATTGGCGACAAAAAACAACAAAATCTTTGTCTGCACAATGAAGAAGACATCACTTCACTACAAGATGGTACTAACTATTATACCTTTCCTTTTTTATTCCTTTGCCCCATTTCCAATATGGAGAAGATATTTATGCACATCCTTGTTTTCAGGCCTTTCCAAAGCAGTTCACTGATGATCGCCTCTCAAACCACCTCTATGGTCAGGAGGCGAGGAAGGTTTTCATACAACACCCATGGTTCAATATTGAAGTGTTCCTGAAGATGATGAAGGATGGATGGTCAATCATCTACAGGCACTGGCCTAAAGTTGCAAAGACCTTCGACATCAATGAAGGCTCAATATTCGCCTTCCGCTTCAGCAGTTTTCCAGATGAGATGCATATGTCTATGTACCGTCTGTGATGCTAATTTCAAAAGGTTCCAGATGTTGCATGTGAAACTTGGTGCTTGTGCAGTTGTGTAATGGGGTAGCTGAGTGCTGAAGCTATATGATGTTGTACTCTGTTGTATTTCAATTATGAAATCCTGCTTCCTTAACATGGAAATGAAAAATATTGTGTTCTTAATATGAAATGTCAATTAGATTAATAAATGATTATTAATAATAGGGCAGTTAGCCTGCTAATGGCCAATTAGCCTGCTAATTGGGTTTTCAATTGTGAACGGTTATTGAGAAAACACCGTGGGCGATGACCTCAGGCAATGCACACAGTTTCTAGGAATAAACCGTGTTGGATCAATGAACAATCACACACGACATCCTCTTGAAAACTGTTTGCGTTGGGCCACCTTGCGCAAACGTTTACCACATAAAAAGTGTGTGTGATGGACAGCCTTTTCCACATAGTTTCTTCTATGCACCGTGTGTGATGCATTCAATAACGCAAATGATAAAATTATTAATATCGTGTGCAATGGCAACGCTATCACAAACGATTTGATGGGGAAAATTGTGTGTGATGTACCTGCGAAAGGAAACATTTTCCTTGGAGCGACTGTGTGGGATGTATATATGAACGAAAATGTACTTCTTGGATTAGCTGTGTGGGATGTACATACTAATGGAAACGTATTCCTTGGATTGACTGTGTGGAATGTACATACGAACGGAAACGTTTAGCGGGGACTGACTGTGTGGGATGTACATACGACTGGAAATGATTTTGCCTGTATAATTGTATTTTTTAGCACTATTGTATGTATAACTGTATTTTATCGCCCACTGGTCGCACACGACCTCATTTTGCCGAGCGTGTGTGCCAGGCGAGCATATCCCTGACGGTTTCTAGGTCATGTGGGAAGGACCCCCCCTATCGCAGTCACTCACTAGGCGATGGTTCAGAACACCATCGTGGAAAGGGGTTAAAAATCGTTCGTATAGCACCTCGTTGTACCAGTGCTAAGTCATTTCACGAGGACATATGTCATGACAAAACCATGACGGACTGTTCCGCCTGCGCAAGAACACACCCAAATCCGTGGTAATCAAAAAACTGGAGGAAATTCATCGGTGGGGAAGGTTGGAGTGATTGTGGTGGGTAGATCTAGTTGCCAAACAAGAAATTCATGGACAAGGATCAACAAAATCTCACAAGATCTAACTAATGAAAAATGGTAGCTTTATTTTTGTGGGGATTTTTGAATTGGAGGAAAAACCAACAAAAGTAGGCTAGAATATGGGGGTAGGGACTCCAAGATGTGAATCAGCCTGGCTGATGATACCAGGATTTTGTAGGTGGAACCCTAACAAGAGACCTTTTATGACAGAATTTCCTCAAACAAAACCCAAATCACACATCCACTAGGATACACTACAAAAAATACACTTCCATGATGATACGTGTTTCTCACAGTAGGTCACGCTTTTTGTCATGCATGTACATCCATGACAATTTTATGACAGAATCAAGATAGTCATACCTGTGCTGACGTAGAAGTGTTCCATGACATTAAAAAATATCATCACAGAAGTGTCCACTTCCATGACGATAAATCATGTGTCATAGAAGTGCTTTCGTCAAGGGTGATCGATACGTGGCATCCACCGTAACGGGTAACCATTAAGCAATCGGGTCTGTTTTTGGATCTGATAACCCCCTAACAGCCTGGTGTCTACTACACAACCTTCTTCTTGTAGACGTTGTTGGGCCTGCAAGTGCACAGGTTTGTAGGACAGTAGAAAATTTCCCTCAAGTGAATGACCTAAGGTTTATCAATCCGTGGGAGGTGTAGGATGAAGATGGTCTCTCTCAAGCAACCCTGCAACCAAATAACAAAGAGTCTCTTGTGTCCCCAACACACCCAATACAATGGTAAATTGTATAGGTGCACTAGTTCGGCGAAGAGATGGTGATACAAGTGCAATATGGATGGTAGATATAGGTTTTTGTAATCTGAAAATATAAAAACAGCAAGGTAACTGATGATAAAAGTGAGCGTAAACGGTATTGCAATGATAGGAAACAAGGCCTAGGGTTCATACTTTCACTAGTGCAAGCTCTCTCAACAATCATAACATAGATAGATCATATAACAATCCCTCAGCATGCAATAAAGAGTCACTCCAAAGCCACTAATAGCGGAGAACAAACAAAGAGATTATGGTAGGGTACGAAACCGCCTCAAAGTTATTCTTTCGGATAAATTTCTTCAAGAGTTCATACTAAAATAACACCTTAAGACACAAATCAACCAAAACCCTAATGTCACCTAGATACTACATTGTCACCTCAAGTATCCGTGGGCATGATTATACGATATGCACCACAAAATCTCAGATTCATCTATTCAACCAACACAAAGTACTTCAAAGAGTGCCCCAAAGTTTCTACCGGAGAGTCAAGACGAAAACGTGTGCCAACCCCTATGCATAGGTTCATGGGTGGAACCCGCAAGTTGATCACCAAAACATACATCAAGTGGCACGTGATATCCCATTGTTACCATAGATAAACATGGCAAGCCATACATCAAGTGTTCTCAAATCCTTAAAGACTCAACCCGATAAGATAACTTCAAGAGGAAAACTAAATTCATCACAAGAGAGTAGAGGGGGGAGAAACATCATAAGATCCAACTATAATAACAAAGCTCGCGATACATCAAGATTGTGCCATAGAGAGAACATGAGAGAAAGAGAGATCAAACACATAGCTACTAGTACATATCCTCAGCCCCGAGGGTGAACTACTCCCTCCTCATCATGGAGAGCGCCGGGATGATGAAGATGGCCACTAGTGATGGGTTCCCCCTTCGGCAGGGTGCCGGAACGGACTCCCGGGAAGTTTTTTGTGGCTACAGGGGCTTGCGGTGGCAGAACTCCCGATCTATCTTCGTCTTTGATAGTTTTAGGGTATATGGGGATATATAGGCAAAAGAAGTTGGTCGGGGGAGCCTCGAGGGGCCCATGAGAGTGGAGGGCGCGCCCCCTATCTCGTGGCTTCCTCGATGCTTCCCCGGCTTGTACTCCAAGTCTCCCGAATCATGTTCGTTCCAAAAATCACGCTCCCGAAGGTTTCATTCCGTTTGGACTTCATTTGATATTCCTTTTCTTCGAAACACTGTAATAGGCAATAAAACAGCAATATGGGCTCGGCCTCTGGTTAATAGGTTAGTCCCAGAAGTAATATAAAAGTGTATAATAAATCCCGTAATCATTCAAAACAAATAATAAAATAGCTTGAATGCTTCATAAATTATAGATACGTTGGAGACGTATCAGCATCCCCAAGCTTAATTCCTGCTCGTCCTCGAGTAGGTAAATGATAAAAGAAATAATTTATGAAGTGTGAATGCTAGAAGGTGCACAAGTTTGACCAATGATAATTTCAAACACCTTTTCTATCATGATTATATGTCATAACAGTAGTTCATCTCATAAAACTTCTCACGAACAAGTAACAAGCAATTCACATGTTGAAAGTGTAGACCATAAACTAGCAAACTTCATTCTTAGTCATCAAACAATTACAATTCCTCTTATTTTCAGGAAGGGTCTATGTTAGAGCTTTGATTTAGCAAACTCCACATACTCAACTATAATATAGTCTTCTACAATTGCTAACACTCACGCAATACTAATGGTTATGGAGTTTTAATCGGACACTGAGAAAGATAGGGGCTTATAATGTTGCCTCCCAACGTATTCACCTTTGGGTGATGTCAACAATAATAGTTCATGATAACTTACATCCAATTGGATATATATATATATATAATATATATATATATATATCAGGATCTTTCCAACACGAGGTGCTTGCCAAAGGATAAAATGAAAAGGATAAGGTGAAAATCACCTTGACACTTGCATAAAAGTAAAAGTAGGCCCTTCACAGACAGAAGCAGGGATTTGCACAGGTGCCAGAGCTCAATTTTGAAATAGGGATAAATAATTTTGAGAGGTATGATCTCATTGTCAACATAACAACCAAGAGTTCCCAATATGTTCCATACTACATACATTATAGGCGGTTCCCAAACAGAATGGTAAAAGTTTTTACTCCCCCTCCACCAACAATCATCAATCCATGGCTTGCCCGAAACAACGGGTGCCTCCAACTAACATCAGACCTGGGGGAGTTTTGTTTGCAATTATTTTTGATTTGATTTTGATCTTTTGATCATGGGACTGGGCATCCCGGTTACCTGCCATTTTACTCATGAATGATGAGCGGAGTCCACTCATCTTGAGAATAACCCACATATCATGGAAGATACTGACAGCCCCTAGTCGCTACATGAGCGATTCGGGCATACAAAACAGATTATTATTTGAAGGTTTAGAGTTCGGCACATGCAAATTTACTTGGAACGGCAGGTAAATACCGCATATAGGTAGGTATGGTGGACACTCATGGCAAAAACTGGGTTTAAGAATATTTGGAAGCACAAGTAGTACTCTACTTGGTGCAAGGAATTTGGCTAGCATGATGGGCAAAGGCAAGCTCAACATGTTTGAATAATCCATGACAATATACTTTAACTGAGATGTGAGAAAACATAACCTATTACATTGTCTTCCTTGTCCAACAGCAACTCTTTAGCATGTCATACTTAATGAGTGCTCACAATTATAAAAGATGTCTAGGATAGTATATTTATATGTGGAATCTCTCTTCCTTCAATATTCTTTCATGAATTGTTGAAATGACCAATACAATGCTTGTTATCCTTCAATAAATTTTCAACCTCTACTTCTTAGATGTGAAGTCATTACTCCCCATGGGATAAGCAAATGAGACATATATAATTTCAGATTTATGACATTCAACTCATTCAACCATTTACTCATAGGATATAAGTGAAGCACACGAGTTAATGACAAACTACTCCAACAAGATATAAGTAAAGATCAATGAGTAGCTAAATAATTATATAGCTATGTGAAGACTCTCTCTCATTAAAGAATTTCAGATCGTGGTATTGTATTCAAACAGCAAGCAAAACAAAATAAAATGACATTGCAAGGATAGCACAACTCATGTGAAGAAGCAAAAACTTAGGTTCAACCGATACTAACTGATAGTTGTTGAAGAAGAAAGGTGGGATGCCTACCGGGGCATACCCAAGCTTAGGTGCTTGAGACTTCTTGAAATATTATCTTGGGGTGCCTTGGGCATCCCCAAGCTTGAACTTTTGTGTCTCCTTAATTCCTCTCATATCATGGTTTCTCTATTTCTCAAAAGCTTCATCCACAACAAACTCAACAAGAACTCGTGAGATAGGTTAGTATAAACCAATGCAAAACCTTATCATTTTCTACTGTAATAAATCACTAAAATTATTGTTCAACATTGCATACTAAAGGCCTCTGCATATTTAATACTCCTATCCTCAAACAGAATCATTAAACAAGCAAACATATGCAAACAATGCAACCATAACAGCAATCTACCAAAACATTATAGTCTATAAAGAATGCAAGAGTATCAATACTTCCCTAACTCCAAAAATTATGGGAAAAATAATACGCTGTAGAAGATTTATCAGAGCTCATTATGCAAAAAGTTTCAACATTATATCATGATCTGACTTTTCTAGGGAATTTTTGCAACAGCGGTAAACTTTCTGTTTTCAAACAGCAACATGTATACTAGCAAAATAAGCATGGTAAAGGCTATCCTTGACATTTTTATTGAAAATAAAGATGTAAAGCATTATTCGAAATAACATCAACCAAATACTAACAAAAGAAAATGACGCTCCAAGCAAAACACATATCGTGTGGTGAATAAAAATATAGCTCCAAGTAAAGTTACCGATGAACGAAGATGAAAGAGGGGATGCCTTCCGGGGCATCCCCAATCTTAGGCTCTTGGTTGTCCTTGGATATTACCTTGGGGTGCCTTGGGCATCCCCAAGCTTAGGATCTTGCCACTCCTTATTCCATAGTCCATTGAATGTTTACCCAAAACTTGAAAACTGCACAACACAAAACTCAACAGAAAACTCGTAAGCTCCGTTAGTATAAGAAAATAGAACCACCACTTAGGTACTGTAATGAACTCATTCTAAATTCATATTGGTGTAATATCTACTGTACTCCAACTTATCTATGGTTCATACCCTCCGATACTACTCATAGATTCATCAAAATAGCAAACAATACATACAAAACAGCTGTCAAAAACAGAACAGTCTGTAGTAATCTGTATCAAACGTATACTTATGGAACTTCAAAATTCCTACCAAATTAGGAAGTCCTAAGAAATTCGTGTACCAATCCAGAGCAAAAATAATTAGATCATAATCACATTTCTGTCAATAAACAAAACTAATTTACTGGGTGCAAAAGTTTCTGATGCTCAGCAGGATCAACACAACTATCATCGTAAGCCATCCTAAAGGTCTTACTTGGCACTTTATTGAAACAAAAGCTATAAAACATGATTACTACAGTAGCATAATCATGTGAACACACAAAAACAGTACGGATAAATATTGGGTTGTCTCCCAACAAGCGCTTTTCTTTAATGCCTTTCTAGCTAGGCATGATGATGACAATGATGCTCCAATAAAAGATAAGAATTGAAACATAACGGGAGCATCATGAAGCATATGACTAGCACATTTAAGTCTAACCCACTTCCTATGCATAGGGATTTTGTGAGCAAACAACTTATGGGAACAATAATCAACTAGCATAGGAAGGTAAAACAAGCGTAGCTTCAAGATTTTCAACACATAGAAAGGAAACTTGACATTATTGCAATTCCTACAAGCATATATTCCTCCCTCATAATAATTTTCAGTAGCATCATGAATGAATTCAACAATATAACCAGAACCTAAAGCACTCTTTTCATGATCTACAAGCATAGAAAATTTACTATTCTCCACATAAGCAACATTCTTCTCATTCAGAATAGTGGGAGTATCATAAAAGACTTGAACACTAAAAATTGTTTCCACATTAAAAGAGTAATGTTCAGAAAAAGGGTAATCATAAACATGACAAGTTTTGTAAATATAATCATCACTACTTTTTATAGCATAAGTTTCATCACAATAATCATCATAAGTAGCAACTTCGTTCTCATCATAATCGGTTGAAACCTCTTCCAAGGTAGTGGAATCATCACTAAATAAAGTTGACACTCTTACAAATCCACTTTCATATTCATCACAATAAGTTTCAACATCCTCTAAAATAGTGGGATAACCACTTCCTAAAGTTGACACTCTTCCAAACCCACTTTTATCAATATAATCATCATAGGTAAGAGGCATGCTATCATCATAACAACTTTGCATATCAAACCTTGGGATGCTAAAAATATCATCTTTATTAAACATAGCATCCCCAAGCTTGGGACAATCATTAATTTTAGCAAATATATTCTGAAATATTTCATCCTCATCAAACATAGCTTCCCGAAGCTTGTGCCCTTTCATATCATAAGCATAATCACTCTCATCATTAAAAATATGGATAGCACCAATAGTATAGCAATTATCATCATCACAATTAGTAGTAGGAGCAACATCATTTGGGAGGGATACCTTCCTACCACTTTTGCTCCTTCTTTTCTTTTTCTTCTTCACATTATGTGTGGGTTCAACCTTCCTCTTTGAGCTCCTTATTGACGGGATTGGTTGAATAGAAAGCTCCTCCTTGTTACCTGATTCATCATAAGAAATAATAGGAGGATATTGGGAAGTCTCTTCCCTTTCATTAGTATTCTCATCGTCTTCTATTTGCTTTCTTTTCTTTAGGTAATTGGCAATATAAGGATTTTCAATACAATTCTCCGCACAAAACATATAAATCTTCTCTATATCAATATCAAGAAATCTATCAAGATTAAATTTTGGAATACCCTCAGTTATACGTTTCATTTCTTCATACCCCAAAAGAAGACTAAGCTCTTTATCATGCCCAAGGGTAATCAAGCTATCACAATTTTTGGACACGATTCGATCATGAAACAGTTTGCATTGGAGATTTAAATGACCACGTTCATTGCAAAGTTCACAAGGAGCGCGAAAAATATTGAATCTTTCAGCACAATCATCAAGTCTTTCGTGCAACAATTTAGTTTCTAAATACTTATGCCTCTTGCAATAACTATCTTCCCTATTTGGTGTGTACTTGCAAATCGAATCTAGTCCACAAAAATCAACATGCTTATAAGAGATATTTTCATCATAACTAGTGCAATCATCATTAGTACTATGGATATTCAAAGAGTTCATACTAACAACATTGCAACCATGCTCATCATTCAAAGATTTAGCATCAAACATTCTATAGATTTCTTCTTCTAGCACTTGAGCACAATTTTCCTTTTTATCATACTCACGAAAGATATTAAAAAGACGAAGCGTATGAGACAAACTCAAATCCATTTTTTTAGTGTTCTTTTATAAACTAAACTAGTGATAAAACAAGAAACAAAAATATTCGATTGCAAGATCTAAAGATATACCTTCAAGCACTCACCTCCCCGACAACGGCGCCAGAAAAGAGCTTGATGTCTACTACACAACCTTCTTCTTGTAGACGTTGTTGGGCCTGCAAGTGCACAGGTTTGTAGGAGAGTAGCAAATTTCCCTCAAGTGGATGACCTAAGGTTTATCAATCCGTGGGAGGCGTAGGATGAAGATGGTCTCTCTCAAGCAACCCTGCAACCAAATAACAAAGAGTCTCTTGTGTCCCCAACACACCCAATACAATGGTAAATTGTATAGGTGCACTAGTTCGGCGAAGAGATGGTGATACAAGTGCAATATGGATGGTAGATATAGGTTTTTGTAATCTGAAAATATCAAAACAGCAAGGTAACTAATGATAAAAGTGAGCATAAACGGTATTGCAATGATAGGAAACAAGGCCTAGGGTTCATACTTTCACTAGTGCAAGTTCTCACAACAATAATAACATAGATATATCATATAACAATCCCTCAGCATGCAACAAAGAGTCACTCCAAAGCCACTAATAGCGGAGAACAAACGAAGAGATTATGGTAGGGTATGAAACCACCTCAAAGTTATTCTTTCGGATCAATCTGTTCAAGAGTTCGTACTAGAATAACACCTTAAGACACAAATCAACCAAAACCCTAAAGTCACCTAGATACTCCACTGTCACCTCAAGTATCCGTGGGCATGATTATATGATATGCATCACACAATCTCATATTCATCCTTTCAACCAACACAAAGTACTTCAAAGAGTGTCCCAAAGTTTCTACCGGAGAGTCAAGACAAAAACGTGTGCCAACCCCTATGCATAGTTTCATGGGTGGAACCTGCAAGTTGATCACCAAAACATACATCAAGTGGCACGTGATATCCCATTATCACCACAGATAAACACATCAAGACATACATCAAGTGTTCTCAAATCCTTAAAGACTCAATCTGATAAGATAACTTCAAGAGGAAAACTTAATTCATCACAAGAGAGTAGAGGGGGGAGAAACATCATAAGATCCAACTATAATAGCAAAGGTCGCGATACATCAAGATCGTGCCATAGAGAGAACATGAGAGAGAGAGAGAGAGAGAGAGAGAGAGAGAGAGAGATCAAACACATAGCTACTAGTACATACCCTCAGCCCCGAGGGTGAACTACTCCCTCCTCGTCATGCAGAGCGCCGGGATGATGAAGGTGGCCACCGGTGATGGGTTCCCCCTCTGGCAGGGTGCCGGAACAGACTCCCGAGAGGTTTTTGGTGACTAGAGAGGCTTGGGCGGCGGAACTCCCGATCTATCTTCATCTTCGATAGTTTTAGGGTATATGGGAATATATAGGCGAAAGAAGTCGGTCGGGGGATCCTCGAGGGGCCTACGAGAGTGGAGGGCGTGCCCAGGGGGGTGGGCGCGCCCCCCTATCTTGTGGCTTCCTCGATGCTTCCCCGGCTTGCACTCCAAGTCTCCCAGATCATGTTCGTTCCAAAAATCACGCTCCCAAAGGTTTCATTCCGTTTGGACTCCGTTTGATACTCCTTTTCTTCGAAACACAGAAATAGGCAATAAAACAGCAATATGGGCTTGGCCTTCGGTTAATAGGTTAGTCCCAAAAGTAATATAAAAGTGTATAATAAAGCCCGTAATCATTCAAAACAGATAATAAAATAGCATGAATGCTTCATAAATTATAGATATGTTGGAGACGTATCACAGCCCCGACCAGTCGGGATTTTCCATGTGTAAAATTATCATTGGTCGCAGGATCCACGTGTCAGCTCAGCGTTGTGACAGATGTCATCCACTCATAGTACAAGAGCCGCCTATGGTACGTTGGCACGTGGCAAGGCCCACCAGTGGCCCATTCCGGTGAAAAAGGCTGGCCCAGAAAAGTTTAGCAGGCCAGCCCATATAAGGCCTACTTGTGTCAGGTCCATTTAAGCCCACAGCCCATACGAGATGTGCCAATTCGGCCCGTCAATGGCCCGTTAACGATTTGACACCATTGCAACCCATCGTAAGTTCGAGCTCGTTAACAGCCCGCCATAAATTTGGGCTCAATATCGGCCCGATGTAGTTTCAGCCTGTTAACGGCCCATCCATGGGATGGGCCAATTTTCAGGATGTACGACTTTCGGCCTTTTGGCGACCCATTTTAAGTGTTGGGCCAATTTCCGGACCGGTGTGTCTTTCAGCCTGTTAACGGCCCATAAATGAGCTGGGCCACTTGCAGTCGGACCTGAGTTTTGGCCTTTTAACGGCCCATGCTCTTCATGGCCCAATACCAGGTCGGTTTCTCTTTCGGCCTGCTAAAGGCCCACAACACAGTTAGGCCATATACAGTACGCCCTGCCTTTCAGCCTCTTAGCAGCCCATGCTCTTCATGGTCCAGTACGAGCCCGCTTTCTCTTTCGGCTTGCTAAAGGCCCACAACATAGTTGGGCCATGTAGGTCGGCCTTAGTATCGTCCTGTTAACGACCCGGGAAATCAAATGGGCCCACCTATTGCCCGCTTCGATGTCAGACTATTAATGATCCAGGAGGTAACAAGGTCGAGCATTAACTGTCGGCCCGATAGAGCTTTCTACCTGGTTATGGCCCATTAACTAAATGGGCCCACTAAAGTTCGAAAATGTCTGTAGGCCCAATTAGATAATTCAACCCCATTACGATGAGCAATAATGCAGATGACCAAAACCAATCAATCAAAGGCCTATGAGAATTTTGGCCCATGAGAGCCCATTAGGGAAGCCCATTAAGGGCAGTGGGCTGCTTACTTCATATAGGGCCCATAACTGTTCGTGCTAACTAATAATTTCACTGCTTTTTTTAGCTTCCTAGCGACCAGTTAGCTGGAATGCGAGGCGTGCTAAGCAAAGGTATGGCATACAAGGAAAATTGTGTCACATCCAGCATATTTTACAGGAATTTACATCCACTGGGAAATCAAAGATTGATGCCGGTGCACATAAATGAAAAAAACCTGACGATCTACAACGTCACAATCTGCAACCTCAATGCGGATGACCCTCATAAGCATGTGAGCAAGTTCTTCCTTCTTTGCTACACTGCCTCTGAAAACATTGATCAATTGTTGTTGTGCAAGAAAGTGCACCTCTGATTCCTCCATGATTTCCATCATTGCTTCAGCGAGTAATTGGTTCACAAACATACATCTTTTCCGTTGCATTTGAGACAGAGGAAACTGAGCAGATTTAGATGGCGATTTTGGCAGGCTTGTATTATCGATAGTGGAGAGTGTCTCGGCCACTGCATTATAACATAAATTAGGAGGGGAAACAAACAGATTAATCAAGAGTTATTGCCATATTGCCTGGCCTAGATTTATTGGAAAGAAACAATGGTTTGCCTTGCTGCTTTCAGAGTTTGTCTTCTTATCTTCAGCAGCCTGCACCAAATTAACACGCTAGCATTGCTATCATTGGCCAGGTAAGATAATAGGAAAGCAACATTGACATAATGAATGTTTCGGCAACCAGACCACACCAGCCTACACCAAATTTACATAATATGGCACATCTATCATCATCCAGGTAAGGTAATACGAAAGCAACATTAACACAATGAATGAATGGGTAACCAGAGCAGCACTACTTTTTTTATCAAAGAAGGGCTTCCCCCTTCCAATTTTCATTACTGAAAACCCACTGCATAACCAAAGTATTCAAACCTAACACTAACAAATTCCAAAGCAACGCAGCATAAAACCACATACCCAAAAGCCATCAACGCCTACAGTCTACCTGCCCCATCATCCTGGGCTTACATAGTTCACGAGGGCACCAAACTAACAACAAAAAACTACTAAAACATCACAACAAATGTAAAGGCCACATCTTCAGCAGGAAGTAGAGTCCAGAGCAGCACTACAGTTCACTAATGTGCATGATATGAGATAGTACACTCATGCAGCTCAGAATGCAAAACTACTAGGTAGTTTTCCTTCCAAAATTCAACATTGTGGCCTTTAATTATACATTTTGCTACAACTAAATTTAGATCAGATAAAGGTTGGATTCACGCCGATTAACAAAATACATGCTGATGTAAAAATATAGTGATATACAACAGGTACTTACATCAACATTGGAGCACAGAGAATTCCCGCAAGATACTTTCATCACAAAAGATACCAGTGCAGAAATTCTTCTATCTGTTAAGCTTATTTTCTAAAATATAGATGGGTAAGAAACATGTAGAATATATGATCAGCATGATATAAAATTTCATGATGCAAGGATACGCAAACCCTTCTTAGAATGGAGTTGACATATTTTTGCTGGACTGGAGCAGACTAGTTCTTTGGCCACTGGAATCTGCTTATTATCGGTAGGAGTTGGGTTTCTCTGTGCTGGAGCAGTATCTATGAAAACTGGAGTTGGTTTACTATCTCCTGGCATTTGGATCTTTTGCAAAGACCTTGTTTGTAACCCTTCAGATTCTAACATAGTCGTCTTCCCCTTGAATGCCTTGTATAGAAGAATGGTGCTTCAATTATAAAACATGCTACAGCAGAGAGATGGAATAGGTACTGAAGAATAGAAAGGCATGACATATTGACATGTATTCCCTCCATCCGGAAAAAAATGGATGGGTCTAGGCATATTTCAGTTCTAGATACATCCATTTTTATCCATTTCGGCAACATGTAATCTGAATGGAGGGAGTACTGTAACGCGCCGAGACCGATGCACCAGGTGTCTTCCGTTTATTCGCCATCGTTGCCATGTCATTTGCTTGTGTGTTGCATCTTGCCATGTCATCAGCTGCATTTCATATGCATGTTTTTAAAACTTGCATCCGTCTGGGTCCTCCCAGTTCTCTCTGTTGTCCGTTCTGAGCCCAACCACTCTCGCACGCGGCCGCGGCACCTCCAAAATATTATTTTATAAGTAGCATAAAAACATTCTTGGAATGGGGTGAAAGTTGGTGCGTGCCCTTATCATGGTGTAGGTAGACCGCCTGCCAAATTTGGCTGCATTCGGAGTCCGTTTGATAGCCCAACCGTTCAACATATAGCGGTACCATTGCCGGTGCCTTCGTCGGACGTTTTTGGTCTTCAAAACTGCCACCGGGACGCACCTCTTCCCTCTCTTCTCATCCCAAGGCCTTCTCTACACAGCCCACTAACCCCTCCTAGCCCACATATGCAACCCCCCTCTCGTTGGAGCCGTCTGATCGAGATCGAACGGCTCAAAACGGAGCTGAACCCCTAAACCTAGACCCCTACCCTATTTAAACACCTTCCCCTGTCATTTTTGGCCTTCTCCTTCCTCCCATCTCGATTTTCGCGCAACCCCTCACCCATCGGCCATTCGCCACTCAGCGCCGCTGCCCACCACCAACCAGAGCCTGCCACCTCACCCGCAGCGCCGCCCCAGCCTACCACCAGGCGCCACGTCCCCGCGCCCCGCTCCGTGCGCCGCCAGGCCCGCCCGGGCCCGACCGTGCCCCGCAGGCACCCATGCCCGCTCGCCCCAAGCGATCCAGATCGGGAGAGGAGCTCCCGATCTAGATCGACCCCGCCGCCGCGTCTTCTCATTGCCGTGCGCCGCCACCGGCGAGAGCTCGCCGCAGCCCGCGCACCCGCTCCTCTGTGTGTCTGCTCCGCCGTCCGGCCGCATCCCCGCCGCCCCACCTTCGACCTCGCCGAGCGCCGCCGCCTTTCATCGCCGTGCCTCCTGCCACCGTTCTCCTCGTCCCGTGCCCGGATCCAGATGGCCCAGCCTTCCCCGTCCCGTTCTCTGCCTCGCCTTGGCTCGCCGGAGCTTTGCCGTCGCCGGAGCCGGACCAAGCCGCCGCCTTCACCTCGTCCTCTCTTGGGAGGATGACCCCGACTTCCATGGGATGGCCGCGTGGGCCTCCCCGCGACCCAGAACCGGCCCATCTCCACGCCCCGGCCCAGCAAGCTTGCTCCCGACCGGCCTGCTACCTCGTCCCCGACCTGGGCCAAGCCCAATGTGAGCCCCGCCAATCCCTCGCCCCCCCCC
>NC_057813.1:271609686-271616933 GCF_018294505.1 Triticum aestivum
TCTGATATGGCTAAGTCTAGAAAAATCAACATAATGTGTGCATCTTCATCATGTGATAACCTTGTGCATGTGGCTCCGATTTGCGTGTATGATATGTCAAAATGTTCATCTCAGAGTGCTCTAGATGATGGAGTAGTTTGCATGCATGTTACTATCCATCTTGGTGCCTTAATATTCGTTTCAAAACTGCTAAGTGATATAAACTGCTGGAATCTGCTGTTTGTTAACATCATGTATGCATCTTGTGAGTGCCATAACTTTGTCCCTCTTGATCCTATGATGATGATCTTGATATGCGCATGTTCTTCTCTTCATGATTTACATGTTGGTATGCTTTGCTTCATGCTACGATGCATATTAATATCTTAATCCCTGTTTCCAAAGTGCATGTTGCTGTTAACTGCTGAAAACTGCTGTGACTTGCCTATTTATCATTTTCATATCTTTTTATGTGATTTTCTTTTGAGCTTCATGACTACATGTTTTAAGAGCATAATTATTCCATATTTGCAGTGATGCAATCCATGTATTTTTATATGCCCTGTAGTGAGTGCATCAAGCTTGTGAAGAGGGCTACTTGCTGTTAACTTTATGTCAAGTCTGTTTCTGTCATATCATGTTGCCGTGTTTGGTTGATGCTACCAATTAATCCATGCATATTCTGGAGATGCATAGTTGACATGTTTTGTTGTCTATGTTATGCTCTATCATTCCATGACTTTTGATGCCCTATATATGTCATGTAGCATATATTTTCATTGCCATGAACATGCCTATATGTTGTTCCAAATTTCTGTTAACTTCATAATGCTTGTTGTGAGCTTGATATTAGTTGATACATGCCTCTTTTGGAGTATGCTATGAGTACTATGTTCAAATTCCATGTTTGTTAATTTTGGGGATCATATGCCTCTGTTCCATGCTTGCAAACATGCTATCATAATGTTGTTGTTTTACACTTGTTGAAACTGTTTCAACATTCAATCTTGTCTTGTTGATTCCTACTAATCCATGAGTCATATGTATATGATGCCAGGATGTTATTTGCTCTTTGTTATGTGTACTTTGATGCCATGCCCCTAGTTGCTATATAAACTTGTTGTAGCTTGTCTCTTTCTTGCTCTCAAGTTGCCATCATATCAACTCTGCTCATGCATATGCTCCTGTGTTGTAAAGTTGCATTTTGAAGTGATCATATTGGTTTAATCACTACAAAAAATACACTTCCGTGATGATACGTGTTTGTCACAGTAGGTCGCGTTTTTTGTCATGCATGTACATCCATGACGATTTTATGACAGAATCAAGATAGTCATACCTGTGCTGTCGTAGAAGTGTTCCATGACATTACTAAAATTATCATCACGGAAGTGTCCACTTCCATGACGATAAATCATGCGTCACAGAAGTGCTTTCGTCAAGGGTGACCGACATGTGGCATCCACCGTAACGGAACACCGTTAAGCTATCGGGTCGGGTTTTGGATCCGATAACCCGTTAACAGCCCCGACCAATGGGGATTTTCCACGTGTAAAATCATCATTGGCTGGAGGAAACACGTGTCGGCTCATCGTTGGAACAGATGTCATCCACTCATTGGACGGAAGGCGCATATGACACGTCGACACGTGGCACGACCCAACAGAGGCCCATTCCTGTGAAAAGGCCGGCCCGTTTGACTTGGTCAAAAGGTGGCGGGCCGGCCCATGGAAAGCATGTTAACCGCCCGTTCACATATAGCCCATTTACAGCCCGCTAACCCAAGGCCCGTTACGCCCTATCCGAATTAGGCCCAGTAGCGTAATCTGGGCCATCCAATATGATTCCAGCCCGTTTTCACTTCTGGCGCATGTATGGCCCATGACGTCTTTCGGCCCATATGAGGCCCTATGTAACTCTTGGCCTATTAATGGCCCGTGTTGAAACTGGCATGTAATGAACAGTGTATCACTTTACACCCAATAACGGCCCGTGGTGAAACTGGCCCGTAATGAGCAGTGTATCACTTTATACCCATTAACGGCCCATTATTCCGTTGGGTCGTTTCCACCCCATGTTATCTTTCAGCCTTCTCAGTGCCCATTTATTCTTGGGCTCATTTCCAGCATTCGTTTACTTACAACCCGTTACTGTCATTTTCTGCTTGTGGGCCAAATTCAGCCCGTAGTTACAGTCGGCCCGTTCATGGTCCGTTAATACGTTGGGCCGTTTCCATAGAGTCATCAAATATGGCTATTAACGATGGCCCGTTATGGTCGGCCCATGAACGGACGATTCCAACTCTAGCCTGTTTACGGCCATAATGCGGTCTGTTTGGCCCATGTTTGGCCAATCGATCATACGGCCCGTATAACGCCCATTGATGATACGGCCCGTAGAAGGCCCATTGTTTCTACGACCCGTAGGAGGCCCATTGTTTCTACGGCCCGTAAACAAGACAACAAGTAAATAAATAAGCAAGCAACTAACGCTAGGCTATCACGGCTATTACACATATTACATCCACTGGGCATCAAAGTTCGCCACTAGTACAAATATAGGGAACAAAGCAGCATATCATATACACTGGTTGTCAAAGTTGGCGACCAGCGCAAATAAACGCCGTAGCAAAACAAATCCAGAACTGAATGGTACCCATAATGCTGGCAAGATGCTTAGCAAGCTTATTAACTTTCTCTTGTTTGGCGCTTAAATCCTCCAGCGCTTGTTGTTGCACCAGAAAATGTGCATCTGAATTCTGCAGGGACTTCCTCAGTCCTTCAGCTTCCTATCGCAGCACATCTGATCGATGTCTTTCAACTTGAAGTTGACACTCAAGAAGACGAACTAATTCAGGCAGCGAGTTTGAAGAGCTTGTGCTAGCAGTAGTGGCCAGTAACTCGAACTCTACATCAAGACAGGACTTTTGGGTTCCCTCACTGTCGTCAAGATAGTTTTTATCAGCTTTCTTGGAGACCAACAGGGGTGTCTCACTATCTTGAACCTTATCTGCATTACTTCCTTTACCATTGGATAACGCGGTACTGTTCTCCAATATTTTGTCCGCATTCTAAAAGAGAAACAAGCAGACACATCACATGTTTACCATGTTGTATATGAAACTCATTTTGGTAAATGAGTTCAGTAGTAAAGTGGACAGGATAACAACATGAAACAAACATATATCTATGTACCATGGTCACTTTATGGTCTATATCATTCTAGTTTTTGTTGCCAAATCAAGATAGAGACACAGTTCAAATAATATTTGTTCAAGACAAAGCAGAATAGATAGAATATAAGTGTGGGTAACTATAGAGGAATAACAACACTTGTAATGTGCATGACATGAGAACATAACTGTTTATTCAATTGAAACTGAAATCAACATAGAGCAGGTTACAACAGCAAACCAGTTAAAGAAACATGTTTAAAACATACCTGTTGCGCCATTGGAGTTTCAATTCCATCCTTCAAATTTGAAAATAGTTGGTATGAGTAAATACAGTAATGCAAGAGCAAAGGAGTATGAACCATAGCTATAGAACCTGACCTGAGAACAAATCTTCTTCTCCTTTAAGCGTTGAGTTGGGATTCGGAGTGGTGGTCCTCGTGCTTTGGGCACTGCAGTTCCCTTACTAACTGCTCGTGTTTGGGTGCTCTGTGGTGGAGACGGTGTTGTGTCAACTAGAACTGGGTTACTATCTGCCGGGGTTGGGGTTAGAAGGGGTGTAGCTGGTTCTCTGTCCAGCTGGGTAGGGGTACAATCTGCGAGAGTCTGGGTTATGTGTGGTGGATCTGGTCCTTGGGAAAGTACAACCATGGTTCTATCTACATCAACTGGTAGCACTATCTTTTTTGAAGACCGTGTTGTTACTCCCTTAGATACTGCCATCACGCTCTCCAATTCAAATGGCTGATAAACAAGAAAAGTAACTGAAAGTATAGACATTGTATGATAGACAGGTGCAATGGATAGTGTAGAATAAAAGAGGGCATGAAATAATTCATATTTATGTTGTCTAACCAAACATGATAGCATGACACAATTTCACATATATGATGGCTAACTAAACAGGATAGCATGACACAATTTCACATTATGATGGCTAACTAAAAAAGATGGAAAGACATAGTTCAAAATATGAGACTATGTAAACAGGATGACATGACATAACTATATAATGTGTTTATTAAATAGGTTGGCATGCCATAATTCACATACATTCACGGATAGAATGCCATAATTCAAAATATGATGACTGTAAACACTAAACAGGATGAGATGATATAACTATATGATGTCTTTATTAAATGGGTTGCCATGCCATAATTCAGATAGATGATGTGTATGTGCTATGTAAACATGATGGCATGATATAATTCAAATATATGATTTATATAGTAAGCAAGTAAGCAGATGGCAATCCATATATGATGTAAAAACAAAGCAATGCAAGACAAGATGCATGACATGGGTAATATAACCCTACCAAGTTTGAGCATAGACCTCAGGGGGGAAATAGGACTGGTCATCAGTCTCCGAATCCTCCTCTGAGGAGCTCTCTGTAACCAGCAAGATGTCTGCTTCAGCAGGTAGCATTGTCTGCTCTGAATACCTTGTTTTCACTCCAGATACTTCCATCACCGCTTCAAATGGCTGATGCACAGGAAGAGTAGTTGAATATATAAACATTATCGACAAATGGAACACGTAATACAAAAAAATGATAGCATGATATAATTCACATACATGATGATTGGCTAAACAGCATGGCATTGCATAATTCACATATATAATGCCTTTGCAACAAGATAGCATTGTATAATTCACATATATAATGTCTTGCAACAAGATGGCAATGCATAATTCACATATATGGTAATTAGACACCGAACAGGTGGCATTCACACAAAGCATGTCTAAACTAGTCAAATGACATAGCAATGCGAGACACCATACACACGATATGAGCAACATAACCCTGTCAACTTAGAGCATACACCTTGCGGGGGATAGGACTGGTCATCTGTGTCTGAATCCTCCTTTGAGTAGCTATCCGTAACCAGCGAGATATGCGCTTCGTCAGATAGCATAGTATGCTTTGAAGACCTTGTTTTCACTCCAGAATTTGCCATCACCATGTCAAATGGCTGATGCACACGAAGAGCAGTTGAATGTACTAACATTGTTGACAAATGTGATATGTAACGAAACAAAAGGATGGCTTGATATAATTTAGATATAAGATGACTGGCTAAGCAGGATGGCATTGCAAAATTCACATATATGATGCCTGGCTAAACAAGATGGCGTTGCATGATTCACATAAACAATGAATAAACTAAACAGATGGCATTTGCACAAAGGATGTCTAAACTAAGCAGATGACATATTTGATGTATAAAGTAAGCAATGCAAGACACCATATGCATGATATAACCAACATCAGCATGCCAAGTTAGAGCGAAGACCTCAGGGGGTGAATAGGAGTTGTCTTCTCCTTCTGAATCCCGCTCAGAATAGATATCTTCCTCTCGATTACAATCCAAAATGCGTGGAGGGGGATGACTTTGCGCCTACCATGGAGCGACGTCTGCATGAAATTTTATTGCGATGCAAGGCTCGTCTCTTTTGCTCTACTTGTTCAGTTCCATTGTTTACAATAACTGTCATGCATAGGAATAAAACATAGTGAGATTATGTAAGGAGTGCATGCAGAAATCCAGAGTGATGGTAGCAACCTGTGGATAGACCCAAAACCAGTAATAGCAGGCAGATAATGGCTTCAGTTAAAAAATACAGATAATGGCTTCTTTACTGTTTGTTTCCCACCCAACATGAAACTCATAGTAGACACCGGAGAACCAGATAGTAGATATATACTATTGATAGTGGCCCCGATATGTACCCCACAACCATTTAAAAACTCAAGTTTGACCATTAGTTTGGAGCTGAATTAGAGTCTAATCGGTGAACAGGATGATAAAGTAGCATGTAATATTAAGCGATGCATAACGTAAGCAGACACAAAAGAGTGCGACCTCTCTTGCGGACCCATGTAGTCCTCGAGGTCATCTGTTCGGTTGATGATGGTAATGCAGTTTCCATGGCTGCCAGCGGCGGGGAAGAAGATCTGAGGCGGCGAAAGATAGTCTGGAGGCCGGATCCCTACTGTGCTGGACCCTTCTATCGTTGGAGCAGCTGAGCTGGGGTGGACGACGGCGCAGCAGGAGCGGGACAAACCATGCAAGGTTTTCTTTGACAACTATCTGTAAGAGAAGTAATTCTATAAGGGCTCGTTTGAATTGGAGGATTCCAACAATGCAGGGATAGGAAATAGACAGGAATAGGATAGGAATGCACGTGCAAAACAGAGAATTTAAAAACACAGGATTTCTGCCAATCTGGGTGTTTGATTCACAACAATTGGAAGATCACAGGATGCAAAGAATCATGGTGAGATCAAGTCAAACCACAAGAAAATGTACGGTTATAATGCTATTATGCTACCATCTCTTAGTCTTGTGCTTCATGAGTAGGAATTTGCAAAGGAGGACAAGTGAAAATTAAAATTCCTATGTTTTTCTTTAAGGAGACACTAAAGTAACAAATCTGTGTGCTAAGTGGACAATATATATAACATGTAGAGTAAAAAAGAGATGCAACAAGTGTACAACCTCTTTGGCGAAGCCATGTCGATCTCAGCGTGATTGGGTTGGCCGGTGAGGATGCTCCGGCTGACTTTGCTATCGGAGGAGAGGAAGAAGATCTTAGGCGTCTGGAGATGGAGCCCGAGGTACTGCTCCGCTGTGATGGAGGGTTTCGTCGTTGGACCAGCTCCGGTGAGTTGCACGACGCCGAGGCTGAAGCAGGACAAGAGAGACAACGAACAACGTTAACCTGAGTGGAATTCTAATAGCATATCCAATACATGACGTAAAATACATAACCAGAAAGTGCTAGATGTAAAATACATCAGCCGCTCATCTCTGAACTTAACTGTCAAAACTGAACTTAACTGTCGAAACTGAATTTTGCTGTCAAAACTGAATTTTGCTGTCGAAACTAAACGCACTAGCAAGGTGAGGCTACACGTCGGTCGACTGACTTTTTCATCTTTGGTCAGTCGATTTTGCAGTTGTTAGATACGAAATCAAGGGCCTGCGGTTCATCTTCAACCTCCACCCCCTGAGCCGCCAGCCACCACCGGCCAAACAGCAGCCCCCCGCCGCCCGCGGCCGGCGGTGCGTCGCCCCGCCCGCCC
>NC_057813.1:271617335-271620203 GCF_018294505.1 Triticum aestivum
GAAAATTGACTGACCCAAAAGTCGATTCAGTCGACTGAAGTGTAGCTAAATCGGAGCAGCATCGCAAGCAAGAGCAAGAGCGAGAGCATCAGCGCGAGCAAGAGCGATGGCAAGAGCAGACCAGGTAGGGGACCAAGAGCAAGAGCAGAGTAGCAGCGCGAGTGAGAGCTAAAGCAGCAACAGCTCCTATTGATGTGGACGTCGCCTCTGAGGGAGCGATGTCGTGGAGGAAGTGGCCGACGACGCCGTCGTGGATGGAGCCGCGCCGTGTCAGCTCGGGACCGAGCGCCGGCAGCACCGTGAGATCAAATCAAGAAGAAAATGCGGCGATTAGTGTACAACCTCTTTGGTGGTGCCGATTAGGCCGCAGCTTCATCCGAGGAAACGGTAATGATGATGCTCTTCCGATGGTGCAGGTGAAGACGACGGTGTGGGAATGGAGGTGGCGCGAAAGACGAGGGGAACGTTGGGGAAGCTCCTTGGAGGTGCAGGACGGGTGGCTGAACCGGCGGGACAATGAGATCGACGACAGATCCTCATCTGGTACGGTGGATGAGGGACGTCGAGGTGTTGCTGTGGACGATGTCGTCGGGGAAGAGGCTCCGGCTGGGTGGCGGACGGAGCAGGGTGTGGGGTTTCGTCGTGGGTTTTTGCGGCCTCGGTGTACGAATGGGTGGGAGGATGGGATGGCAGTGGGGAACCATGGCTTAGAGACGCGCTTGTCCGAAATGTGGGGTAAGTTACGAAAGTACCCCCTACCGATTTGAGGCAGTTCTTTTGGTTCAAGGGTACCAGAGGCATTTTGCGTGTCAGGATTTCACAGGAGGTGGGAGTTTTCGCGTGCGTTGTAATTTCGGAATAGCAAGGCGCGAGTTGAGATGGAGGGAGTTTTCGGAGCATAACGAGACAAAGATATATCTTAAATATTTCGGGCTAACAAGGCGCGGGTTGAAATTTCCGGACAAGCCTAACATGTACTGTACCAAATCAATGCGCACTACAAATGTCATTCAAAACTTTGAATTCATGTTATGTTTAATTAAAATATTTCGCTACGTGTATAATGCATGCAACCTACTACTCAAATGAACGTTTTAGTGCATTCCAAACGTATATACTACCGCTTCAATATGAACTAAATTTGAATTTGTTTCTCTATTTGAATAAGATCTATAATAATGATTGTTGTGAAGTCAAAGCATTTGACTTTGTTTCTCTGTTATAATAAGATCTACAATCATCATTATTGTCAAGTTAAACCATCGTTTGTGTATTATCTTCACAGCACACCACATGATTAGTTTCGAGTTACATATGAACTATGAGTACTATATGAACTCGAACTAGATTTTTTGAATCCACTTTATTTTGATTTCAAATCACATTACATTTCTAGCTCTAGCTAGATCTTCATAATCTAAACCACGTCTCATATGTATAATGTGTTTACCACATTATGTATGGTGCCCCGCCCCCTATGCCTACAAGTATTTAGATGTGAGTTGCAAACACCACACATTACCACAAATTCAAATAAAATGTGAGAATGTTTGATATATAGTATTGTTTAGATTGCTCGATATTTAGTTGTAAGCTGCAAACGCCACACATTACCACAAATTCAAATAAAATGTGAGAATGTTCGATATATAGTATTGTTTAGATTGCTCGATATTTAGTTGTAAACTGCAAATGCCACACATTATCACAAATTCAAATAAAATGTGAGATTGTTTGATGTATAGTATGGTTTAGATTGTTCGGCATTTATCTGTTAGTTGCAAATGCCATGCATTATCACATTATGGTATAACATGTGCACAGCATGTGTACCACCGCTATATTCATGCATGCAATGTTTAAAACACTATGATCTCCGATTCAAATATATGAATCCGCTTTCATATCAAATTATGATCTTTGTTAGTCTCTTACACCCACACAATCCTCTAGCCTTTGTAGCTACCACTAACTTTCTCTCGTGCATGCAAACGCCCTCCTCGCCCTCCCCCTCCCTCGGCATTCTATCCACCGGGCACATTCATTTTTTTCTTTAGGTCATTCTCCCAGAGTCTCCACAACTCCATTCCCACACACACCGATCGTTAAACCTCTCAAGTGTTGCCTGCCTACAACATACACACACACCTTTACTCTTCTCCTTTATGTGTCCTTGCCTCGTGTCTCTCATACGGTCAGACACACGTGTAAACTCTCGCCCCTCTTTTCATTGATCTCACAACCGCACACTCCTCCCCCTATCTAGCTAGTAGTTGGGCCTCTCGCACCACCTCCTAGCTCCATTCTCTCTGTCTATCCGTCTCACTGGGCCTTATTTTCCTCTAAGAAATGGACGCACACCGACTGATCTCTCGCAATACATATAGCTAGCTAGGTCCTTATAACTCGTTTTACCCACACGTCGATCGATCTACCTCATTAGTCGTGTCTCTCCCTTCCTCCGACAAACAACAATTGATCTACCGATCTAGTTAGGTTTGCTTACCAAACACATGGTTCCCCTTCATCATCCATGGATGCGTCCCGACAGATCTATCATGCACAGGCACACATAGAAACACATCCCCACTCTTATTGATAAGATTGCAGTTCCACCCTCAGTTTGTCTAGTAGGCCTCTCCCAACATCTCCGAGATGCAACTCCATCACCCATCCAGCACTCTACCCCTCTCCCTCCCTCTCCCTCTCTCTCTCTCCTCTCTCTCTCTCTCTCTCTCTGTCTCATCATATTTCTCATCCTTCAGTCATGTATGGATGTCGACCGATCTCCCTCAAGACATAGCTGGGTCTCTCCTTCTCAACACATATACGAGTCGTTCTACCTCTATAGTTAGGCCTCTTCCTACC
>NC_057813.1:271620314-271621023 GCF_018294505.1 Triticum aestivum
GTCTCCCTGCCACACACAAACTTAACATGTGCCCTCTAACATTTCGGTAGGCCAGTCGCCCTATATCTTTGACTTGCACACACACACACAATTTCGATGGCTCTCTTCATCAATCTCGCACCCACCCACTTGATCCTCTCTTCGACTCTATAGATATGTCACATCCCTAGCTTCTGGTGCTGCCTAGTGTTTGCATCATGTTTAAATTTCTGAAATTTGAACTGAGGAAATTTGGAAGCCTCAAAAACTTAAATAAAAGAAGGGCAAAAACCCTAAAATCTCATTCATTGTTCCAAAATGCTCTTCTTAGATGTTTAATATTTTTGGCAAGGGTTTTGATCCAAACCAAAAATAATGAACATTTTAAAAGGATTTATTTTTGGGACTTTGAATTTAAATCATTAGCTATTTGAATTTGGATTATATTCATATAATTAGAATATAATTTCAAATACCCCTGAAATATTTTATGAGCTTTTGGAAAAGTCCATCTAGCAAAATAAAAATATTCAGAGGAGCTTTTGGCATTGTTTGAATTATTTTAAATTCAAAACAGTGGCAAAAGATTAAATAAAAATAAAACAGAACAGAAAAACTAAAAAAGAGCAGAAGACTTACCTGGTAGCCCACCAGCAGCCCAGCCACTTACCTGGCGCCAACAGGACCGGCCCAGCGCGGCCCAGCCCACCCTGTTCCTGTCGTCTTCCTC
>NC_057813.1:271621337-271654463 GCF_018294505.1 Triticum aestivum
CTTCTCTGCTCTCTCCCGCAGCACCACCGACACGCCACGATCGCCGCCGACGCCGATTTCCGCAGCCACCGGCCACCCCTCGCCCTCCCGCTGAGCTCAGGAGCTCCGCCACTCCGTCCTCGACCCACCTCACCGAGCCACGCCCCTCCAGAAGCCCCCGAACGACCTCACCGGGCTCGTCTTCTACCTCGGACCCACCGGCCATCACCGTCAAATTCGTCGGCTCCGGACCGTCCCCGACCTCGCTGAGCGTTCCGTCGTCATCGCGGTGAGCCCCGTCGTGTTTCCCCTCTCTCCATTCGCTCGCCCCCATGCTGTACCCGCTGTCTCACCGCAACCGGAGCTCGCTGCCGCCGGCCATGTTGCCGTCGCGGCCATGGCTTGTTTCGGTCGCGTCCGAGCACGACTTTGAGCTCGTGGGGCTCACAGGAAGCCCATGCGCAGCTCAGCTTGTCCAAAAGCCCACCAGGGCCTCGCGCCGTTACCACCCGAACTCCGGCACCGCCGCGAGCTCCGTTCCGGCGAGCCCCGGCGTTCCCGTAGCCTCCCACCTACCCCATCAGATGCGGGAGAGCCCGAGCTATGCCCCAGTGCCCTCAGCCGCCACCTCCGTCGCCTTTAGCGCAAGTCCGGCGTGCCCCCGCCGTGCTCTGTGGTCGTCGCCGGCTAATCTCCGGCCAGCTGACGTGGCTGGCTTAATTAGCCACTAACCACCGCATCATGTCACAGACAGCCGGGCCCCACCACCTAACTAACCGGCTAACTAAAATAGATTAGGTTTAATCTAATTGCAGTGGCCCCATGCGTCAGCTTTGACCGTGCTGACGTGGCCTTTGACCCGGCCCCACCTGTCATTGACACTAACCAGCCCTGTATCACTGACGTGTGTCCCCCACACGTCAGGTTTGACCTGGGGCAACCAGTTGACTCTGCTGACGTCACAGTGACATGGTGCTGACGCAATAAATCATTTTCTGGATTTATTTTAATTCAGGAAATTCCAGAAAATGATTTAAACTTCAAAAATTCATAGAAAATCAACCATAACTCCAAATGAAATAATTTATATATGAAAAATTATCAGAAAAATTCAAGGAATCCATCTGTACCATTTTCATGCATGTTTGAACAATGTTTGTCCTCTGTTTTGGAAAAAACAAATTAAGGGCATTTAAATAATCATATATGGAGTTGGAATTTGAATCATGTATTCAAACCAACTTCATTTAAATCATAGCTAGGTGCATTAGCCCAAAACACATTCATATTGCCATGTCATAGCATGCATCATATTGTGCATTGCATTGATCGTGTTTCTTCTGTGTTTGCCGGTGTTGTTCCCCCTCGGTAGACGTTGTACCGACGATGTGATCGTGACACTGATGAAGACTCAATGTTATCTTCAGAAGTGCCAGGCAAGCAAAACCCCCTTGTTCATTCCGATACAATCCCACTCTCTCGCTCCTGCTCTCTTTTACTGCATTAGGACAACAGTGATTCAACTGTTATTTGCTGCGGTAGCTGAACCCCTTTATCCTCTGCATGACCTGTCATTGCCACAGTAAATAGATGAAACCCACTAGCATGAGTAGGAGTTGTTTGAGCCCTGTTGTGCCTACTCATGCATGCTTGTTTGTCATGCCTGCTACTGCTTAGAGTTGAGTCAGGTCTGATTCATCGGGAATGAATTGGAGGTGTATAAACATGTCCTACTGTTGAGAGCTAAGTGTGTGAACACGATTTGGTAAAGGTAGTGGTGAGAGGCCATGTAGGAGTACATGGTGGGTTGTCTCATTGCAGCCGTCCTCAGGAACTGAGTTCTGTGTTTGTGATCCATGACCAGTTACTACCACACATTGGGTTCCGGTAACTCGACCCCTCTCGACTTATTAATCAACATGAACTCTGTCCAGGAGTTGCAACTAGTTTCTGGTGTTTGTAGGTAGTGTTAGTAGTCTACCAAGTGGCACCCGGTACAGGTGGGCTTGGGACAGACTAGGCACAGTGGCACGGTGTACCAAGTGGCACCCGGATGGTGGGCTTGGGAACCCTGCTCACATCGTTTGGGGCCGTGAGCGACACCCCGGCCGGATCTCCTTGCGGATGGAACCCGAATAGGCGATAAACCTGGACGAGAGACTTGTTTGGTTAGTCAGGTCATGGCCGACTCCCTCGCCCGGCTTCCGCTTGAAGGTTGCCGAGGTACATGACGTGTACAGGGCGATAAGTGGCGAGAGCGTGTGTGAAGAAGTACACCCCTGCAGGGTTATCATTATCTATTCGAATAGCCGGATTCCTCGGATATGGAAACTTGGACCCCTTGCATAGTTCATAGACAAGTGAAAGTGGATACTCTAAAATACGCAAGATAAGCGTGAGTGCTATGGATGGCGTTCTCGTAGGGAGACGGGAGCGGATCCATAGTGGTGTATTGATACGGTGAATATGTGGACTCGTGTGCGCCACCTCAAAAGAGTTACTTGCAGTCGTAGTTCAGGATAGCCACCGAATCAAAGCTGGCTTGCTGCAGTTAAACTCCACCACCCCTTTGTTGATAATGATGCATATGTAGATAGATCTGATGTAAGTCTTGCTGGGTACATTTGTACTCACGTTTGCCTATTTTATGTTTTTGCGGAGAGACTTCAGTCTCACTAGTAGTTCCGCGTGGACCTCGACGTTTAGCTTGTTACCTCAGCTACGATCTTGTGCCCTCGGCAGGATCTGGTAGATAGTCAGGCTTCTCAGCCTTTTTCATTTATAGTTGTCTGTACTCAGACATGTTAAGCTTCCGCATGTGCTTTGACTTGTATGCTCTGATTGTTGGGTCATGAGACCCATGATTGTAATATCTCGCTCCTCGGAGCCTATTGAATAAATACTTGAGTTGTAGAGTCATGTTGTGATGCCATGTTGTATTTGCACATATCGAGCATATTGTGTGTATGTTATTGAAATGCTTGGTATGTGTGGGATCTGACAACCTAGTTGTTTATCCTTGAAAGCCTCTCTTACCGGGAAATGTCTCCTAGTGTTTCCACCGAGCCATGGTAGCTTGCTACTACTCCGGAACACTTAGGATGGACGGCATGTGTCCTTCTTCGTTCCTGTGTCTGTCCCTTCGGGGAAATGTCACGCGATGAATATCGGAGTCCTGTTAGCCCGCTACAGCCCGGTTCACCGGAGAGCCCAGTGCTACAGCCTGGATTCACTCGCTGATGACCGACACGTTCGATGCTGGGTCATGGATGCCTGTCCCTGTAAGTTTGTGCCACTTTGGGTTTACGACTAGCCATGTCAGCCCGGGCTCCTTATCATATGGATGCTAGCGACACTATCATATACGTGTGCCAAAAAGGCGCAAACGGTCCCGGGCAAAGGTAAGGCAACACCCGTGGGAATACCGTGCGTGAGGCCGCAAAGTGATATGAGGTGTTACATGCTAGATCGATGTGGCATTGAGTCGGGGTCCTGACAAGATAGCTATGACCCCTCCCTCTCTTCTCGTGGATTGCCTGACCCTCTATGTATGATATGGATAGGCGTCCATTTCACACACATTGCATGCAAAATTTTGTTTGAAATGTCATCAACACATATTCCCACAAATAATTCACGAAATCAACCCCCCACCCCCCACCCCAAAACAAAAAACACTCATGAACGCGGTTTGTATCTCTCACACACCCACGTAGGTGGGGGACGTGCACGAAGAGCAGAGGTGCATGCACGGTGCACGTACTCCCATCTCTTTCCCAACCACACCCGCGCGGGTACACGGTGGAGCTCATTTCTGTATGAAAAAGGCAGTGCACGTGGTAATTTGGGACGTGTACTGGTTGTCCACTTGGTGGAGGGAGGATCATCTACCACAGGTGAACAAACAAATTGCAACTTGACGCGTTATGTTAAATTAAAAAAAGAGGCAAACCATGTGGGGCCTACCTTACAGGCAAGGCTCTATATACTCGAGTACTTTTGATGTGTCCCCTCAACTCGCAGAACGAGGAGAAGCTTGCTTAGTATGCCGTCTCCGCCGCCCACGGGCACGGTGGCTCGCAGGATGAGGTGAAGCTTGCTCCGCCTTACACCCGCTCCCTCGCCCATGCACGCGGTGGCTCGTAGGACGAGGAGAAAAATTTACTACTCCCTCCGTGTACTCCCCGTCCCTACTACCTTGGTTATAGAGATTATATCATATTGTTTGGAATATATATGTCCTTTAGTAGATTTCAATATGAACTACTAGTACATACTCCAAACACTGATGTATATAGATGTATTTTAGAGTGTAGATTCACTCATTTTGCTCCGTATGTAGCACTCTCCCTCGCCCCTCGACCCTCGCCCACGTGGTGGACGTGCAGCAATTCATTCGGTCTCATATAGCCAGAACGATATATACTGCACTACCATTATTGCTCGACTTCTCGAAGAGGCGAAGATCCAATCGCAAGGTTAATATTTTGGAGATGCCAATCGCAAGGTTATAGGAGAACGAGTAGTAGGTGCCGCGTGATTTATAAATAAAGTTTTTTTTTCTTCAGTGGCACGTACGCAATATGATAGGTTCATACGGAGAGAAAAGGAAACCGCTCCACTATATACATAGTCAGGACGGGCCAGCCTACACGGTTGCTTGCTGGGGTTGCTCTCTTCACACTCCCTCACACAAAACGACTATGGCCACATCTCTAACATCCCGGTGGATCACGTCCGCTTGGGGTAGGGGTGGATGCTTAGTGTAGATGCGGTGGCCGTTGCCGACGGTGAAAACCCACTGTCGGCACGTCCCGATCAGGGGTCCCCGCCGTTCTCTCTCACAAAGCCGGTGAGGTTTCCTTCATCCCTTGCTCACTGCCGCGACATGGGCAGCTGCCGCCTCCCGCCGCCCTCCTCAAAGTTGAGCTACGTCCCTCAGGTACAACTCCCTTTACAGCCGGCTTGCACCACTGCTCCAGCTGCCCACATCACTCCCTGTGGATATTTCTCTACTTCTTTGCCCCGCACATACCTGATACCTCTACTGGCTTCTATGTACTGTATTTGTGATGAGTTTATGTCTCATCAACTAGTCCTAGTAATCTTATTCTAATCACGCTTCTTCAATTTCTTTGCCACAGGGATGCTCATCTCGATTTTGGTGAAACTGCACAAAATGATCCGATGGTCAAAAGGTTGCAAACTTCATTTGTTAGGAAGCTCGAACGTTGACAGCAAATTGAAGCCTGGTCAGGGTTCACGGCTCCACGGCTAGGGACTGCATGGATCGTTTTTTTCTTTAGCTGCCTCTGTTCCAAAATAAGTGTCAACTTTAGTAGTAGTACAACTTTGTACTAAAGTTTGCACAAAGTTGAGACACTTATTTTGGAACGGAGGGAGTACATATTTGCTATGATTTGTCAATCATTGAGATGCAATAGCATGCATGTTAGTCTCCTTTGTATTTGATGAAATGTTGCAACGGGCAACCTTGGACGCAAGATACATGTAACAGAAGCTGGAAGCTTCATAGCATTGTACAAATTTATCTCGCTGATGAATTACTAGTACTTCCTCCATTCCTAAATATAAGTCTTTGTAGAGATTTCACCATGAACCACATGCGGATGTATATAGATGCATTTTAAGTGTAGATTCATTCATTTTGTTTCGTATGTAGTTCACCTAGTGGAATCTCTACAAAGACTTATCTACTAGTAATAGCTAGCCCCCACTACTAGGAATTCTCTATCCTCTCCTTGAGCCACAACATCAAAATTGATGTAGTCGTTAGATGAAGTAAATCAGTCCATAATAGCCGTCAGATCTAGACGTTGAGAGGCTCCGCACTAAGCCACATGCAAGCATGCAGAAATACCGTGGCACATGCATGTCAGTGGGTTTTAAATCGCATCAACATGTCTGCATGCAAGCATGCACCGATAGCATGCATGTAAGTGAGCTTTTAAGTCCCATTAACATGTCAAAAAGAAAAATGTAATCCCATTATGCTGTAGGAGTTGGCTGATCTTTTTTCCTTACGTGGGATGATCTAAATGATGATGGGAGTTTATTTAGTTTGGCTACCACATTTGTCATGTGGTTATAGAATTTTCTTTTTAGTTCTATGAAATCGATAATTTTGTGCAGAGAGATATACAGCTGTTCCATGGCAACGCGCGGGGACTCATCTAGTAATATTTAGGAACGGAGGGATTACTATGTAAAGAGTTAGGTGTCGCACGATGATAGTGTGAGGTGGGACATGTAATCACTGAGCCTGCGTGTTTTCACTGTACGAATGGAGAAAATTGTAATATAGTATAGGTACCTCCTTTCGCGGAAAGCATGGGACATTCAGCAGTCCTACCACCTCAGTAATAAAGACCAATGAGCCGTCAAATCACATAGACCCAGCAGTAAGTTGGACGGACGAAGCAACCATCACTCTTGCGCCAGTGAGAGGTCGCGTCCGCTCTGCTCGGGCATGAATGCGGCACCGATTCTTTGGAGCGGCGCTAACTGTTTCGGGCGGGAAGCGCGCGCGGGCGATGGAGGGGCTTTGGGTGGGCCAGGCTGGTCAGGAGCGGGCGTGGTAGCTGTCCGCATGTCCCTAGCAGACACGCCCGGAAACGAGAGGATGCACCGACTCTTGGGGCTAAAATCATACACTACACACCATCTCTCTGTGGGAGTAGGTCGATCTGTCACACTCTCTAACACACACATGCTGTTAAACACACACGCGCACACGCACGCATCTTGGTCCCGTTGCACCTTCTAACATGACTTATTACACCTAGACGGAGGGAGTAGTAAGTATAGGAGATACGGTGGCACACTGACTTAAGTCGAATACAAGTGCCCAAAATTTGTGTGCATGTTATAATAAGGATTCACTTAAAATAGTACGTGAGCAAACAGAGGGATCAATTGGATAGTGTTCCCGAGCAGTAGCGAGATGTGTGAGGTAAGATACACCGCTGGCGCTTTTAATTTTTCTTATTAATTTGTTTGTTTCATCCTCTGACTGGTGGGACCCAACGTACTACGTGGAGAGAGATAAGGTGACTAAGGCTACATTATTTCTGCACCATTGTGGATAGTATTACCACAAAAGCCACATGACACGATTATGATTGAAATCCCAATGACTCCCACAAACACAAAAAAACACGGCATGCTTGTCACATGAATGCAGGAATGTATAAAAGGTTATTTTCCTCTCGTTGAACATAACGGGAGGGTTGTGTAGTTGGTTAGCCTGTTCGCTCATCAAACTTGAGGTCTCCGGTTCGATAACTACACTTGAGCATAATTTGTGCCAGGAGGATTCTTTGACTGGTCAAAATGTTTTCTAGGGTTTGCACGCTTCACACACTCTCTCTCTCCAGTATATATATACACGCTGGAGCCTCAGCGCTTGTAGTTTCTCTCTTCACACTCTCTCGCCCTCTCCCGCTGGAGCCTCAGCGCTTGTAGTTGCTCTCTTCACACTCTCTCGTGCTCTCCAGATCTAAACAAGACTTTGTTGGCCTCCTTCTCCCCTCAATGCTACTCAAAGAGCCGGCAGGATCCGTCTACCGGGAAGGGAAGGAGGCTTAACGCTGTCGCCGTCGGCGAGGGAGGGAATCCACTACCGGCGCAGCTGTTCACTTTCCACCCAGCAGCGGCGCGGGAGGGCCTCCAACCCCTTCTTCTTCGCCGACGTCCCGTCGCCCACCGAACCACGCCCCAAGAACCTTAAGGTATAATTTAGTTACTCCACATGCATTGCTCTAGCTTCATGTATACCATGAATCTAGGACATGGTTCAAAGAGGAAAGGAGTGGGGGAAAGTAGTGGGAAAAGTTGTATATAGCATGAATCTAGGACGTGGTTCAAAGAGGAAATGAAGGGGGAAAGTTGTATAGCATGAATCTAGGACGTGGTTCAAAGAGGAAAGGAATGGGGTAAAGTAGTGGGGAAAGTTGTATCGCATAAATCTAGGACGTGGTTCAAAGAGGAAAGGAAGGGGCGAAAGTACTAGTTCAAAAAGGAAAGGAAGGGACAAGGCTGTAGAGTTTGAGCAGGACTAGATTTGTTGCGCTCACATAGGGAAAGGTGTCTAAAGATAACAAAACTAGGACCAACACAAATATGCTCCTTGGTTGTTTGTTCTTTGTTGCAACAGACTATGCATGACCACAGTACATCGGTAGATGCACATGGTGCTGGTGCGTCCACTATCCCATGCAACTCATTAGCTGTTGTCAATCTAAGGCCCTGTTTGGTTAAAAATTCCCTAGTCCCTACCTGCTTGGTTCCAGGGACTAAACATGGACTAGAGGTTATTAACTGACATGGTAAAAGACCATGTTACCCCTAGTAATGAACTAATAGAAATAAGTTGTGATGCATGGCAGGGGCAACTATTGGAAAAAGTCCCAAAAAGACTCCCTCGGGGTCTTCTTTCTTTAGTCCCAAATGCCCACTTTTAGTCCCTAAAAGTCCCTCCTGTTTGGTTTAGATGGGACTGACATGGAGTTTTTTTAGTCCCTACACCAAAATGTCCCTGTAAAAAAACACCCTCTAATAATGCCGCTAGAAAATTGATGCAATGCCACAGTTAAAAGCAAATTACATGTTTAACGAATTTTATTGTTAATATAATCTCTATGTTAATATTAATCAATGCCACCGTTTGAGAAATGCTACTATCTTGCTTTCTTTCCCATTTAGATAAGGTAGATGCTTCTTTTTGTTGGCTTCTGTGTCATCCACCGTTATTGACCACTAATTGTTTCCTTTGCACCTCTGTGTAAACAGGTTATCTACTTCACCTCGTTGCCATTGTGACCTTTTGTTGCACTGCACAAAACACTTTTGTTTTAAGAGTGTTTTGTGCAGTTCAACCAAAATGTCACACCGACAATGTTGCTTGATTGCTTGATCTTAGTGGAACTGCACAAGAGGAGATCTTACTTCCTATCCGTTAATGCGAATTTGGTTCAGATCTTCTTCTTGTGAGTTGTTTGAATTCCGCATCATGAGAGGTCAGTACTAGCCTTCTTTCACATGATTCTGCAGTGTGCTTTCATATGTTGTGCTACTTGTACGATAATGTTGCTTGATTTTAGTGAACTGCACAAATGGAGACAAGACTTCCAATCTGTATGTGCACCGTAATATCCCATTGAGGTAAGATAAGGATATTTCACAACCGCTAGCATGTATTTTTCCACTTCCATCAGAAAATTTTGTTTAGTACTATACTTGTGCTCCCTAATTGACATGCCAAATCTTACATTGAAGGCGAAGCTTGTCTGTTATTGAACCAAGTGATGAAGGGGAAGAACAAGCGGAAGAAAAACAAAAATCAACTCCTGGTGTGGTAATGAAGCACTAGAACTGTGATGGCACAAGTAATGATATAGTTTTGCATCTTAATTTATTGCTATGGCTGGAACGAGCAATTGTTTTGCCACTGATTTGATGCCACTCTTAATGTAATACATAATTATCTCTACTTGTGCAAACAGGGATCTTCTTTGAAGATACCATATATTTTAGTGGAACTGCACAAGAAGATATTGGAAACATTAAACTAATCGATGAGTATATAGTAAGCATGGCCACCACCATAGATAGCAATAGATGGTTCCAGAGAAGTGCTTCATCTGTATGCTCTACACAATAAGCCTCCTGACAAAGGTTGATACTCGCCCACTGATTTCATCCATATGATTGGGCTTTTTCATCTCTATTGGTGTTGTGTTACTGTTTAGATACTGTCATGAAAAAGTGGTATTGTCCTTGAGAAGTGCTTCATCTATGTTGTTTTAAATATTTCCTTTCCTTTTTTTCAAGCAAACAGGGATGCTAGCATTTAGTAGTCCTCTTGTCTTTGCACAACATGATCATCTTCCTCTGAAGAAGAATATGGAGTACTTGAAGTGACTAGTTCCGATTATGCCAGGATGAAGAAGCCCTGTCTATCTTCTCATCAGAAGGAGCAGTTGAAGGATGGTTACATTACTCCCCACAAGACCAAACTAACTTTAGCTCAGAAGGACTGACAAATCACCATTTTTTGCTGTTATGCGGGAGTACAATGTTGTTCTAGGATTCTTTCTTGTGAGTTCCATTTTTTTAAAAGTGTGCTCTACATGGACCATGTGTGTGCCTGTTGAAACTGTCAATTCATAATATAGTTTGCTTTATACTAATCACTTTTTTGTATTTGTGCAAACAGGGGTGCTCAGCTTGATTTCAATGGGAACTGCACAAAATGTTCATGAATACATCGAATCATTCATTTTCACCACAAGAAAGGAGGTGCCGATAAGTTCAAGGCGTTACAACATATAAGGGCGAAATCATACAAGCTACGCGCGAATTTGGTTGATTTTGGTGGAACTGCACAAAAAGAACAGCTGGTTTATTTAGCACGAGGTGCCCATGTCAATGTCCGAACTGATGGCAAACCCTGCCATTCCACAATCGTAGGCATTTGATATTTTGGAATGGGACAACCTTGTCAAATTTTGCTCATTGATTTTAGCAAGACATGCGTTTGATATTTTTGAATTGGACGCCCTTTGCTGTCAGCAGCATCGATCAATTTTTTTCTTTATTCTTTAGTTGTGAAGTAAATATTACCTCTGACATGTGAGTCGCTGAGATGCATAATCATCGATTGTTTTGAATGTTCTCTATGAATTTCCAGGCCTGTGTGTTTGATTGCAATGTACAGAAACGCTAAAAAGCTGCTCAAACTCTTTGTACTCCTTTTGTTCCTTTTTACTTCACACATTGTGAAAGTTCATACTTTTTTGTATAAGATTGGTCAAATTAGAGATACTTTGACTGCAGACCAAACTTGTATGCAGACTAGAAAGGACCGGAGGGAGTACATGTGAAACTGCTGCAAATGAGGTGATCACCCTGGGAATAATGCTACTCCCTCCGTTCCGGTTTATAGGGCTTATTTCAACTTTTTTTTGTTTTTCCAATTTAAAGGGCTCATCTCCATGTTATTTTTAGTTTTCGAGGCGCATTAAATCTTTGCATGCAAGAATTAAAAAGGAACACACCAATGCATGTAATATTCCTACTCATCTAGTGGCCAAGCATGCATGCACTGCAATTAATCCAAATTAATGCATGTGTTTAATTTGAATAGTTTTGTAAAGTACGAGATACATTCCTCCACTCACAAAATGCCTTGGTTGATGAGATTTCATATTTGAGCCCAATAAACCGGAAAGGAGGGAGTAGTACATATTATTTTGCATGTTCATCCAATGCTAGTGATACAGGAATTCGAACTAACCGAAATAAATTCATTCATACACGGTCGGATTTCATATAAACATGCCGGATTTCATTACATTTCATACGTTCTTCAACTAAAAAGGGGTGCGCTGGAGGTATAATTAATTAATCGTAGCTACCCACTTGTGTCCCACTGAGACGAATAGAAGCTTCAGTGACTTAACTGCAGGTGCAGTTGCTTAACTGACATGTGGCCTGTTGGGCCGACGTGTCAGTCAACCAACTAGACCAGCAGTTAAGTAGAAGCAGCGTTCTTCTCCAGCGCAGCTCTCCGACTCCACGTCGCCGCCAAGAAGCTAACCGGCAGTCAATGGTCAACCCGCCTAGTTTGGCTTCAATCGGAGGGTAGCAGCGGTGGCCTTACTTGTACCCGAGCGGCGGCTACCTACCGTGTTCTACTCTTCCTTGTTTTCTATGTGGCAGGGCCTCGTTGGCAGCGGGGCGGGGCCTCGGCGGAGCCAGCGATGTCTTCTATCTCGTTGCCGGCGAGCGGCGCCTCAGCGGAGCGGTGGAAATCCTCCCCCACGTTGCCGGTAGGGTGGGTCCTCGGCTAAGCCGGCGATGTCCTCTTCCTCGTTGTTGGCGGGGCGGGGCCTCGGCGGAGCCGGCGGTGTCCTCTACCTCGTTGTTGGCGCCGCGGGGCCTCGGTGGAGCAGGGCCTCGTCGACGCCAGCAGATCGGGGCTCGTCGGAGCCGGCATTCACTACAAAAAAATACACTTCTGTGATTATATGTGTTTGTCACAGTAGGTCGCATTTTTTGTCATGCATGTACATCCATGACGATTTTATGACAGAATCAACATAGTCATACCTATGTTGTCGTAGAAGTATTCCATGACATTACCAAAATTATCATCACGGAAGTGTCCACTTCCATGGCAGTAAATAGCGCGTCACAGAAGTGCTTTCGTTAAGGGTGACTGACACGTGGCATCCACTGTAACGGAATGCCGTTAAGCTATCGGGTCCGGTTTTGGATCTGATAACCCGTTAACAGCCCAGACCAATGGGGATTTTCCACGTGTAAAATCATCATTGGCCGTAGGAAACACGTGTTGCCTCACCGTTGGGATAGATGTCATCCAGTTATTGGACAGGAGGCGCCTATGACAGGTCAACATGTGGCATGGCCCAACAATGGCCCATTCCGGTGAAAAAGGCCGGTCCAGTAAAAATTAGCAGGCCGGCCCATATAAGGCCTACTTGTGTCAGGTCCATTTAAGCCCACGGCCCATACAAGATGTGCCAATTCGGACCGTCAACAGCCCGTTAAAGATTTGACACCATTGCAGCCCATCGTCAGTTCGAGCCCGTTAATAGCCCCCTATATATTTGGGCTCAATATCGGCCCGATGAGATTTCGGCCTGTTAATGGCCCATTTAATGGATGGGCCAATTTTCAGGATGTACATCTTTCGTCCTTTTAGCGACCCATTTAAATGTTGGGCTAATTTCCGGCCTGGTGTGTCTTTCATCCTGTTGACGGCCCATAAATCTGATGGGCCATTTGTTGTCGGACCTGAGTTTCGGCCTTTTAGCGGCCCATTTAAGTGTTGGGCCAATTTCTGGCCCGGTGTCACTTTCAGCCTGTTGACGGCCCATAAATTAGTTGGGCCATTTGTAGTCGGACCTGAGTTTTGGCCTTTTAGCGACCCATTTAAGTGTTGGGCCAATTCCCGGCCCTGTGTTCCTTTCAGCCTATTAACGGACCATAAATGAGTTGGGCCATTTGTAGTCGGACCTTAGTTTTGTCCTTTTAACAGCCCATGCCCTTCATGGTCCAATACCAGCCCGGTTTCTCTTTCAGCCTGCTAAAGCCCCACAACACAATTGGGCCATTTACAATACGACCTGACTTTCGGCCTCTTAGCGGCCCATGCTCTTCATGGTCCAGTACAAGCCCGCTGTCTCTTTCAGCCTGCTAAAGGCCTACGGTATAGTTGGGCCATATGTAGCCCAAACTTAGTAACGGCCTGTTAACTGCCCGTGAAATAAATTGGGGCCACCTGTTGCCCGCTTCGATGTCGGCCTGGTAACGACCCGGGAGGTAAGAGGGCCGACCATTAACTTTCGGCCTAGTAACGGCTCATTAACTTAATGGACCCACTAAAGTTCGTACATGTATTTAGGCCAAATTAAATAATTTGAGCCCATTACGACAAGCAATTATGCATAGGACCAAAACCGATCAAGCAAAGGTACGGCATACAGGGAGTAACGTTGCGCATCCAGCATATATTATAGGAAATTACGTCCACTGGGCAATCAAAGATTGATGCCACTGCAAATAAATGAGCAGAACCTAACCATCTACAACGTCACAATCTGCAACCTCGGCACAGATGATGCCCATAAGCATGTGGGAAAGTTCTTGCTGCTTTGCTACACTGTCTCTAAAAACATTGATCAGTTGTTGTGTCGAACGACTCTGCACCTCTGATTCATCCACCATTTCCATCATTGCTGCAGCCATTAATTGGTTCAGAAACATACATTTATTCCATTGCATTCGAGATAGAGGATACTGAACAGATTCAGATGACGATTTTGGTAGGCTTGTATTATTGATAGTGGAGAGTGTCTCGACCACTGCATCATAACATAAATTAGGAGGGGAACCAAACAGATTAATCATGAGTTATTGCCATATTACCTGGCCTAGATTTACTGGAAAGAAACAATGGGGTTGCCTTGCTGTTTTCAGAGTTTACCTTCTTATCTGCAGCAGCCTGCACAAAATTAACACACTAGCATTGCTATCATTGGCCAAGTCAGATAATAGGAAAGCAACATTGACACAACGAATGTTTGGGCAACTAGCCTACACCAAATTAACACAATATGGAATAGCTATCATCAGCCAGGTAAGGTAGTACGAAAGCAACATTGACACAATGAATGAATGGGCAACCAGAGAAGCACTACAATTCAGTAATGTGCATGATATGAGATAGTATATTCATGCAGCTCAGTATGCAAAACTACTAGGCAGTTTTCCTTACAAAATCAACCTTGGCGCCTTTAACATTTTGCTACAACTAACTTTAGATCAGATAAAGGTTAGATTCATGCCGATTAACAAAATACATGTTGATGTAAAAATATAGTGATATACAACAGGTATTTACATCAGCATTGGAGCACAGAGAATTCCCGCAAGATATTTTCCTCGAATATGATCCCAATGGAGGAAGTCTTCTATCGTTTAACCTTATTTTCTAAAAGAGAGATGGTTTAGAAACATGTAGAAAATATAATCAGAATGCTATAAAATTTCATGATGCGAGGATACGCACACGCTTCTTAGAATGGAGTTGACATTCTTTTGCTGGACTGGAGCGGACTAGTTCTTTGGCCACTGGAATCTGCTTATTATCAGTGGGAGTTGGGTTTGTCTGTGCTGGAGCAGTATCTATGAAAAATGGAGTTGGTTTATTATCTCCTGGCATTTGGATCTTTTGCAAAGACCTGGTTTGTAACCCTTCAGATTCTAACATAGCCGTCTTCCCCTTGCATGCCTTATATAGAAGAATGGTGATTCAGTTATAAAACATGCTACAACAGAGATGGAATAGGTACTTAAGAATAGAAAGGCATGACATATTGACATGTATTCTCACCATACGGAAATAAATGGATGGGTCTAGGCGTATTTCAGTTCTAGATACATCCAGTTTTATCCACTTCTACGACCTTTAATCCGGACGGAGGGAGTACGATGTAAGAGCTAGCGATACGACAGGGCAACACAGTAAAAAGAAATACTGAAAAACCCACTACAGAACCAAAGTATTCAAACCCACTGATATGAGATAGTACACTCATGCAGCTCAGGATGCAAAACTACCAGGCAGTTTTCCTTACAAAAATCAACATTGTGGCCTTTAATCATACATTTTGCTACAACTAAATTTAGATCAGATAAAGGTTGGATTCACGCCGATTAACAAAATACATGATGATGTAAAAATATAGTGATATACAACAGGTACTTACATCTACATTGGAGCACAAAGAATTCCTGCAAGAATTTTTCCTCATAAACGATACCATTGCAGAAATTCTTCTATCTGTTAAGCTTATTTTCTAAAAGAGAGATGGGTAAGAAACATGTAGAAAATATGATCAGCATGCTATAAACTTTCATGATGCAAGGATACACACTCGCTTCTTAGAATTGAGTTGACATATTTTTGCTGGACTGGAGCGGACTAGTTCTTTGGCCACTGGAATCTGCTTATTATCAATAGGAGTTGGGTTTCTCGGTACTGGAGCAGTATCTATAAAAACTAGAGTTGGTTTATTATCTCCTGGCGTTTGGATCTTTTGCAAAGGCCTTGTTTGTAACCCTTCATATTCCAACATAGTCGTCTTCCCCTTGCATGCCTTGTATAGAAGAATGGTGCTTTAATTATAAAACATGCGACAACAGAGAGATGGAATAGGTACTGGAGAATAGAAAAGCATGACATATTGACATGTATTCCCTCCATCCGGAAAAAAATGGATGGGTCTAGGCGTATTTCAGTTCTAGATACATCCCTTTTTATCCATTTTGGCAACATGTAATCCGGGTGGAGGGAGTATGGTGTAAGAGATAGGGATACGACAGGACAACATAGCAAAACAAACACTAGTTGAATGTAAAACTATATGCTAGCAGAATACGTACAGAAATAACTAAGGCAACATACACGTGTATGATTGGGAAAATAAGATGGCATTGCAACAGAGCACTAGAACATCACTTCAATGTAAAAAAACATGGTTTGGCAGACAGATGAAGTAGATACTGATGAATAATAATGCATAAGATATTTAGAAGCATGATGTCCAAATTAAGCAGATGGCATTGCGATAGAGTAGAATGACAATACTTGAATTTGAAAACATGTTATCATGAATGGAATAGGTACTGAAAAATAGGAAGGCATGACATATTTACATGCATGATCAGCATGCTAAGCACATGGCATTGCAACAGAGTAGATACACTCCAGGACATTATATGCATGTTGTAACCATATCACAGGCCAAGTTAGAGCAAGGACCTTGTGGGGTGAAGAGGATTCATCATCTTTCTACAAGTCTTCTGAAGAACTGCCTTTGCATGTTCCATCATATTGGGTATCATTGACATCAAGTTTATTGGCCTTTACATTGCTCCGTGAGGTTCTTGTGGATATATCAGTGTGTGCAATTATATCTGACATGCATGGAAGACAACTAGTAGTTATATTTATGTAATGAGTGCATGTAGGAGACGACATAAATAGTAGGACTGGGGTTAACTAGCAGCAACAGGTCTCATAAACTAAAGGGAGAACATAGATGAAAGCTACAGAATATGTATCGTTTGTACTCGAGATTAACTAGATGGCATGCAAAAGTATTAAAGAACAACATAGGTAATACTAGAAGTGGTATAATACTATAATCACCAGCCTGTGGGATAGCATTGGCTGATGGATGATAACTATGGAATAGCGTTACCTAAAGAACAAGTATCTTAGCTGAACTATGGAACAGCGTGAACTCCTGAACAAGACCAGTAAGAGATCAGCATGAATATACAGTGAAATGTGATGATCTATTTTCCATGCTTAGATGAATAACAAAGCCATAAATGTTGCACACAAGTAAGAAGAGGGTACAACCTATGTGGTTGCCATCCATATGAGTGAGCATCATGTGCTGACTTGTCGATGGCCCTACAGTTGTTATGGTTGTCCATGTCGGGCACTTGCATTCGATGCAGGGAACTGTTGAGTGGGGACTATAGCTCCCTTCTGGTGTATGCTTCCCTTGTTGGAGCAGCTGCGGTGAGTCGGAAGATGGTGTGTCTGAAGATGCAGATAACGCATAATGTTAAGAACGACATATCTCTTTGATCTGAAGAAATACACTAAGAGATCAACTGCAAGGTACGAGAGTGGTCACACGTCTGTTGACTGAAGACTAAATTGGGGTCACACGATTTTATTTTATTTTGGTATTGTCCGATCTACGCCGGATGGCTTGATGGCCGTGTTGTGCCTCCCGGCTGACACTGTTTGGAATCTTCCCCAAAGAGCCAGCGACCAATGGCAGAGCAGCCTGCCTCCACCATCCGTGGCCCCAGCCGAAACCCCGCTCCCCGCCCCACCGCGCTACCGTGGTTGCGCCGCCCCCGGGTGTCGGAGTAAATGACCACGGGTAGCCTAACCGGCACCCTTTGGCCCTCAGAAAAAACAACGGGCCGATCGGACCTCGAAGTACCTAAGGCACGGGGCCGCCTTCCTCCGGCCGGCTATCACCTAGGCCGGCTGGCAGAAGGCGGCCCGTCCATGAAAACAACCTTTGGAGGACGCCACGATCAGGCCGACTCCAAGAAGCCGGCCCATTAAGGACCGACTCCCTGAAGGCAGCACATGAAGGACCGACTCCCAGAAGGCGGCCCATGAAGGGCCGACTCCAAGAAGCAAGCGGCCGAACGTCGCGTCCAAAGGACCATCACCCATAAGGATGACGGGACGGGGCGTGGCTACAGTGAACCCTGCCACCCTGAATCCCGGTGCATGGATGGCTACAGTACGCCGTACGAGGCAGCCATCCCCCGTCCGGCGAGGCACTGTTGCCATGCGAATCACGATGCCATCCACGACGGGTTGCCAGTACGGCCCGCAGGCGGCAGGCCCCTTCGGTCAGAGAGATATCCGAAGGCGGCCCGGCCTCCCCCAGCCGGCCCAAGGCCGGGCCGGCTTCCAATAGCCGGCTTGCTCCCCCCTCGGGGCGCGCGCACCATTAAGTAGATGAGACACGGTAAGGCTACAGTGGGAGCCCGCCAGGCGGCGGCACTGTAGCCATGCTTACCTCGACAAAGCCCTCGTCATCAGAGGCAAGGCAATAGTAACCAGCCCCCGACAAGACCCCCAAGTGGTGGGGCCGGCTTGTCGACCAGCGAGCCGACAGCCGCCGGGACCCACCAGTCGGCGGGCCCCAGAAGCCGGCGGAGAAGGCGGCGGTCGTAGACACTGACGGCATGGGCCTGCACCCAGCCGGATTACCATTGTACCCCCGGGGGGTAGGCCTATATAAACCCCCCGGGACACCCATACAAAGGGTTGATCTCAGAGAGTTTTAGACACCACCATAGGGAGAGAAGAGAGCTAGCGTTGCCCTTCTTCCTCCTCCCACCGAATAGCTCAAGGAGCCTCTTGTAGCCACTTGTTGATCTAGTGATCATGCGGAGACCCCGCAGAGCAGGACTAGGGGTGTTATCTCCACGGGGAGCCCTGAACCTGGGTAAGATTCGCCAGTGTGCATGTCTTCGCCTTATCCCGTTTCCAGGCACCGGCGATGTCTTACTGGCTCCCACAATGATAAGCCATCCGTTGGCATATGTCGCACCTACCACCCGACATTTGGCGCCCACCATGGGGCCAGGTGCACCGTCATCTGGAGACCTGCTCTGGACGGGAACCCTTTTCCTCCCCAGCGAGCGTAGACAGCCCGGCACGCCCGATGGCACTTGCCCCGACGCGCTGCAAAACATCGACGACGCCTGCGCGCCAAGCTGCCTCGTCGATCTCCTTGGCGAGGTTTGCACCTCCGATGAGCCCGCATCCGACGCGGGCACCGGCTGCCTCGAGAGCCGCCTCGTCAGCCTCCTCGACCAACTCCATGTCTCCGGCGAGCCCACCGCGGACTTGGAGTCGGTCGGCTCCACCGATTCGATGCTTGTCGACTCCGACATGGCATTGCTCGATGCCTTCCCCACCGACGTGATCGTTTTCGACGACCCTCTCCCGCGAGCTGACAGTGGCGGCAGCACCATCAGCGAGGTGCTGGTCATCAGCCACGGAGCCGCCTCCGGCAAGAACACCCACGACGCCCTGCAAACGGTGCTGCAGGACTTGTTCATCCCCATCCCGGCCGACGCCGACGCCGAGGCGCTGGAGGCTCGCCGACTTGCCCTCGTCACAGAGGGCCAGAAGATAAACACCATGAGACGCCTCACGGAAGCCCACCAGCGCGAGGTCGACCGAGCCGCCTTCGGCACGCCGCCTCTAGAAGGGCCGAGCCAAGTCGGTGCCGTCAAGAAACACGGTGCGGCCATCGCCAGCATGCTGGGTGCGGACCGCCTGGTGTATGCCACGCCCCTCGAGAATCTACGCGTCGCCCAGTCGATCGTTGACGAGCTCAACGGACTGGGGGCCAACGAGCTCCTCTACATGACCAGATGCATCCAGCAGCTGATCGACGCGGCCGCAGTGCGGCACGAAGCCGGCGTCCGAGCTGGAAGCCCCCCTCGCCAAGAACACGGCGCGACGTCGTGTACGCGACTGCGGGTGGCGCCCGTGCAAGACAAGAGAAGGAGCCGGCTGCTAGCCGCAGCCGGACACGAATCACCATCGAGCGCGACGCGGAAGGCCATCCCCAAGGCGTGGAGAGACGAGGCGACTTACCCCCTCCTCCGCCTCGTGGCGAGAGAAATCCCACCACGCCGCCTATCGAGCATCCGACTCTCAGCGGCCAACTTGGTCGCCGCGAAGGAGTCGGCGAAAACGATGCCCGCCATCGGATCGACTGCCTTGCGCGATCCCTGGCCCTAGAAGAAGAAGATGATGTCAACCCGCCTTGTTTCAGCCCCCGCATCCGCGACGAGCCCTTTCCTAAAGGGTTTTCGCTCCCAAGAGACACGCCCAAGTATAACGGCTCCGTGAAGCCGGAGGACTGGTTGATCGACTACTCCACCGCGGTTCGCATAGCAAACGGAAACCGGCGCGTTGCTGTGAAGTATGTCCCCCTGATGCTCCAAGGCACGACACACACCTGGCTCAATAGCCTCAAGCCTTATAGCATCAATAGCTAGCTCGACTTCACGGAAGACTTCATCCGCAACTTCACCAGCACCTACAAGAGGGCTCCCAAGCCCTGACAGCTCTCCTTGTGCGTGCAAGGACCCAACGAGTCGACTCGTGACTACCTCACGCGTTGGGCTGAGCTCTGAAACTCCTGCGAAGGGGTGCACGAGGTTCAAGCGATCGAGTACTTCACGGCCGGGTGCCGAGAGGGCACCCTCCTCAAGCACCGACTCCTCTATGACGAGCCGACTACCCTCGACGAGCTACGGATCATCGCGGACAAATAAGCCACGGCCGACTCCTCCATGAAGACCGAGCTCAGAGTCGAAGCTTCTGGGAAAGTGGTTGCGCCGGCTCCCAAGACGTCGGCCGGAGAGTCCACCCGGCGCCCGTATCAGAACGAGAACAATCGCAAGGCTCCAATGCCGCCTTCCACCAGTCGGCAGGTCGCTACTGTCGAAGAAGAGAAGCCTGAGGGACGGCCGGCTCCTAAGAAGCAGAAGGGCGGCAGGCCGGCTTGGCAGCCGGCTTTCTCCTACGAGCAAACTCTCGACGCCCCCTGCAAGTTCCACAGCAGCGCGAAGCCGTCCAACCATACGACCCGGAAGTGCCATTGGCTCACCCGCATCTCCAAGGGTGAAGAGCTGTTGCCGCCTCCGCCTGCGGGCCAGCCGCCTCCTGCCCCCCAGCAGCCGGCCGCTCGGCTAGCAGTCGGAGCCATCCACGACGAGTTCCCCGACGAGCATGCCGCCTACGTTATCTTTACGAGCCAACCGGACAATCGGCAAAGTCGGCACCGACAACACCAGTGAACGTGGTCGCCTCCAGTAACCCTGAGTTTATGCACTGGTCGGAGAAGCCCATCAGCTGGAGCCAGGACGACCACCCAGAGGTGATGCCGTCTCCTGGCTCCTATGCCCTCGTTCTGGACGCTACCCTGGCGACAGAGAGGTGCGCCGCTCATTTCTCCCGCGTACTGATAGACGGCGGGAGTAGTATCAACATACTGTATCGAGACACAATGGAGAAGCTCAACATCAAGCCAAAGCAACTCATGCCTAGCCGGATTGTGTTCCATGGCATCGTACCCGGCCTGTCCTGCTCACCAATCGGCAAGATCAAGATGGATGTCCTCTTTGGATACAAGGATCATTTCCGCCGAGAGGCAATATGGTTCGAGGTAGTGGATTTGTAGAGCCCGTAGCATGCACTGCTTGGCCGACCAGCATTGGCCAAGTTTATGGCTGTGCCCCACTATGCCTACCTCAAGATGAAGATGCCGAGTTCCAAGGGCATTATCACCATAGCCGGAGACTACAAGAAGTCTTCTGAGTGTGCAGCAGCCAGTAGTCGGTTGGCCGAGTCCCTCGTGATCACCGAAGAAAAGAAGATGCTGGACCGAGTTGTGGCCTTGGCTGGCAAGCAGCCGGCCTTGTCTCCTGACCCCAAAGAATGTGAAGCTCAAGGTTCTTTCCAGGCGGACAAGGAGACGAAGAAGATACCCCTGGACCCGGAGCACCCAGAGAGGCACACTGTCATAGGCACAGGCCTTGACAGCAAATAGGAAGGCGAGCTCGTCGATTTCCTCCGTGAGAACTAGGACGTCTTTGCATGGTCTCCAAAGACATGCCGGGTGTCCCGACGGATTTCGCCGAGCACAAGCTACATGTCCGATCTGACGCGAAGCCGGTCAGGCAGCCCTTATGACGCCTGTCAAAAGAGAAGAGAAGAGTAGTCGGAGAAGAAATAGCCCGACTTCTGGCAGGCGGCTTCATTATGGAAGTGTTCTTTCCAGAATGGCTTGCCAACCCGATCCTCGTGTTGAAGAAGAACAAGCAATGGCGCATGTGTATCGATTACACCAGCCTCAACAAAGCCTGCCCCAAAGATCCGTTCGCCCTGCCAAGGATTGACCAAGTGATAGACTCCCCAGCCGGATGCGAGCCATTGAGTTTCTTGGATGCTTATTCCGGCTACCACCAGATAAAGTTGAACCCGGCTGATCGCTTGAAGACCGCCTTCATCACCCCATTCGGAGCTTTCTGTTACCTGACTATGACATTCGGCTTGAGAAATGACGGTGCCACTTTTCAGCGTTGCATGCAGAAATGCCTCCTCAAGCAACTCGGCAGAAATGCCCACGTCTATGTAGACGATGTCGTGGTGAAGACGGAGAAACGCGGCACCCTGCTGGAGGACCTCAAGGAAACCTTTGAGAACTTGCGCCGGTTTCAGATCAAGCTCAACCCGGAGAAATGTGTGTTCGGAGTACCAGCCGACCAACTTCTAGGCTTTCTGGTCTCCGAACGCGGCATCGAGTGCAACCCAGTGAAGATCAAGGCCATAGAGAGAATGAAGGTCCCTACCAAGCTGCGAGACATCCATAAATTCACCGGATGCCTGGCATCTTTGAACCGCTTCATGAGCCGGCTCGAAGAGAAGGCTCTCCCCCTCTACCGACTCGTGAAGAAGTCCGCTCATTTTGAGTGGAATGACTAGGCGGATCAAGCTTTCCATGAGCTGAAAAAGATGATGTCCACGCCGCCTGTCTTGGCGGCCCCAATTGAGAAGGAGCCCATGCTCCTCTACATCGCCGCCACCAGCCGGGTGGTCAGCACAGTCATTGTGGTTCAATGCCCAGAAGAGGGCCGAGCTCAACTAGTCCAAAGGCTAGTGTATTATTTGAGCGAAGTATTATCCACCTCAAAGCAGAACTAGCCGCACTATCAGAAAATGTGCTATGGTGTGTACTTTGCTTCCAAGAAGCTCAAGCCCTACTTTCAAGAGCATCCCATCACGGTCGTATGCACTGCCCCGCTTGCCGAGATCATAGGAAGCCGGGACGCATCCGGCCGAGTGGCAAAATGGGCCATTGCGCTGGCTCCGTACACGATCTACTATCAGCCCCGCACCGCCATCAAGTCCCAAGCACTGGCCGACTTCCTCATCGACTGGGCCGAGACCCAGTACCTACCGCCGGCCCCGGACTCCACTCATTGGCGGATGCATTTTGACGGATCCAAGATGCGCATCGGCTTGGGAGCCGGCATCGTCCTCACCTCTCCCAAGGGAGACAAGCTCAGATACACATTGCAAATCCACTTTGCCGCCTCCAACAATGTGGCCGAGTACGAGGCGCTCATACACGGGCTCCGGCTAGCCAAGGAACTCGGCATCCTCCGGATCCTGTGTTATGGCGACTCGGACTTAGTGGTTCAGCAATCATCCGGCGACTGGGATGCCAAGGACGCAAACATGGCAAGCTACCGTTTCCTCGTCCAGCAGCTCGGCGGATATTTCGAGGGGTGCGAGTTCCTTCACGTGCCACGAGCCGACAACAAGCAAGCAGATGCCCTGGCGCGAATAGGCTCCACCCGGCAAGCTATACCAACCGGCGTCGCCCTCCAACGTCTCCTCAAGCCATCTGTCAAGCCATTTTCGGAATCCAGTTCCATCTTCGTGCCGCCTGACCCTGACGCAGTCGGATCCGACTTCGGGGACCAGGCAGGTGGCCCGGGGACTTCGGCAGCCTGCTCGGGGACTTCCATAGTCGAACCCGGCCCGGGGACTGCCATAGTCGAACCCGGCCCGGGGACTGTAGTGGCACAGCAGGCGGAGGCCGACTCCAACTCCTCACAACCCAGCCCACCCACCCTGGTTGCAGTAGCCGTCTTGGCAATTGAAGAAATCATAGGTCCATCATGGGCTCAGCCCATCCTCCGGTTTCTAGTGAACGGAGAACTACTGACTCACGAGATCTCGGCCAAACAAGTCCAACACCGAGCCGGAGCCTACACAATAATGAATCAAGAGCTAGTTAGGCGCAGCGCTACCGGAGTCTTCCAGTGCTGCGTCGAGCAAGAGAAGGGTATAGCACTCCACGAAGACATCCACCAAGGCGAATGCGGCCACCATGCCGCCTCCAGGGCGCTCGTCCCCAAGGCCTTCTGCCATGGATTCTTCTGGCCGACTGCATTGGAGGATGCCAAGGAACTAGTCAAACACTGCAAAGGGTGCCAAGTCTTCGGCTCCAAGCAACACCTGCCGGCTTTTGCACTCAAGACAATCCCCATCACTTGGCCCTTTGCCGTCTGGGGACTGGACATGGTCAGACCATTCAAGACAGCGTGCGGTGGCATGACACATCTGCTTGTCGCCGTAGACAAATTTACCAAGTGGATTGAAGCAAAGCCGATCAAGAAGCTGAATGGCCCGACTGCCGTGACATTCATTGCCGACATTACAACCCGGTACGGCGTTCCACACAGCATCATCACCGACAACGGCACAAATTTCGCCAAGGGAGCATTGGCACGTTTCTGCGCGACACAGGGCATCCGACTGGACTTAGCGTCTATTGCCAACCCGTAGTCAAACGGCCAAGTCGAGCGAGCAAACGGCCTCATCCTCTCCAGTATCAAGCCCCGACTGATCGTGCCACTGGAGCGTTCGGCCGGCTGCTAGCTCGACGAGCTACCAGACGTCCTCTGGAGTCTGCGCACTACTCCAAACAAGGCGACCGGCTTCACCCCCTTCTTCCTTGTATATGGTGTTGAGGCTGTCATCCCAACTGACATCGAGTTCGACTCACCTCGAGTCACCATGTACACGGAGGCGGAGGCCAAGGAAGCAAGAGAAGATGGCGTCGACTTGCTGGAAGAAAGCCGGCTGTTAGCCTTCAGCCGGTCCGCCATCTACCAGCAAGGTCTTCGTTGTTACCACAGTCGGAGAGTGAAGCCAAGAACTTTCCAAGAGGGAGACCTTGTGCTCCGGGTAATCCAGCGAACAGCCAGCCAGCACAAGCTCTCGGCCCCTTGGGAAGGCCCCTTCGTCATTAGCCGGGCTCTGGGAAACGACTCCTATTACCTAATCGACGCACAGAAGTCGAAGGCACGCAAGAGAGACGACTCCGGCAAGGAGTCGGAGCGCCCATGGAACACCAATCTTCTTCGAAGATTTTACAGTTAAAATGTAGTATGTATCACGCTACCTTTTGTATTAAGTATGAGACAACGGGCCCCCGAGGAGTTCTCGGGGACTACCCTATTTTATCTATGTATGCCGGGTGTCACTCCCGTGGTTACCCTACTGCATTTACTTTCTCCGTCTGGCACCGGGTCTGAGTAGTCGGCCCGGGGACTTGCCGCCTTGAGTTATGTCCGAGTTCTACCTGCAGTCAGACAAATAATGTGCCGGCACCCAAGCCCTCTCTTGCGAGAGTCATAGCTCGAAGAATCAGCTGCCTGACTAGCAAGAGCTAAAGGCGGAAAGGATGCCCACATGAAAAAAGGCTAAGGACTAACGAACTTACATAACACAAGCCGGCTTCCCCCCTCGCCAACCGACTGTCGAAGCAGTCGGCTGGCCGGCTTCCTTTCCTACTCTGCCAAAATCTAAGAAAGCTCGAACCTTTGCCTTCCCAGACGGCCGAATTCCTTACTCGGCCACAGACTATAGAGCAGCTGTCCGGCTGGGAAGGCGGCAACCAAGGGAAGGCGGCAAAGGAAGAAAGCTGAAAGATAAAAAGCAAGTCGGGATGGAAGCCAAACACATGCATAATAATATTTACACCCAAAGCCTTCGAAAGGCCGGCATTCAACGAAGTTTGGATACACCCCCAGTGGGTGGAATTTTGCAAAATAACAAGTCTGTTCAAAGAGTGACTAGCAGGAAAGTAAAGCGGTGAATCAAGCCAAGGGAGCGCCCGGAGCTTCAGGAAGAACGATGGAGATGGCGGTGTCGGCTGGAGGAGTGGCCGGCTGGCGAGTCTCGGCTTGGTCATCGCCTGTGGCAGGCGGAGCATTCGCGTGTGCCTCGTTGCTGGAGGCACGGTCAGGCGGAGGTTGGCCAGCTACTCCGACATCCGGCACAGCATCTTCGCCGTCTTCCTCCTCCTCCTCCTCCTTGCCCTCGTCGCTGGAGTCAATCTCCTCCGCCGAGTCCTCACCATCGGCCGGGTTCAGCCCGAACCATTCCTCCGGCTGCGCGACGCCATCCTCATTCACCTCAGGAGCAAAGGCGCTGGTGTCGGTGAAGTCGGCAATCGCCGAGGCACGCTGGATGATAGCCGGCCGCACCGCCTCCAGCTCCTCGTTGGCCTCCTGCCGCCAGGTGCGCAACTGATCCAAGTTCAGCCCAGGGTACCAAGCCCAGACGAACTCCAGCGCCCGTCGAGCACCGGATCAACCTATTGAAGCCTTCCAGGCCTCAAGGCGGCCGACGGCTACCTCCAGCCAGTCGGCAGTACGGCTGGGGGTGCGAGGAATTACCTCGCCAGGCCAAAGGGCGGCCAGCACCTGTGCCCCGGCACGCTGAAGTCGGTGGAGCATGCGGTAGGCAGGCTGGAGGCGGGCCTCGATCGCCAAAAGCTGCTCCTCAAGCGACCGGTTAGCATCCGGCGCGATCTCAACCCCAGCCTGCCGTCGGGCCTCTCGGTGGGCTTCAATGGCTTGGTTGGCGGCGACAGAGTGGCCAGGAAAGTACTCTTCACAAAGAAGAAGAAACAGAGCAAGTCAGGAGATAAACCGACTTGCAAGAACAAGCAAAGAGTGAAGGAGAAGGCAGCCTACCGTCAACCAAGTCCTGGACACGGTCGTAGCCTTCGCTCAGAGCCTGCCTTGCCTCAGCCCATCCCGCCGCCTCGGTCTCGAATTCGGCTTTGAGGGAGGCCTCGCTGTCCTGGGCTGCCTTTAGGGCCGCTTGGTGGCTTTCCTCCTGGTCGGCCAGTCTCTAGGCCAGGCGGTCACGCTCCTGAGTCAAGGCATTGAGCTCGCCCTCCTTGGTGCAAAGGGCGGTCTGTGCGGCACCCAGCTGCTGCCTCAAGTCGGCATTGGCTCCTGCCAGCATGGAAAGAAAAAGTTAAGAAAGAAGTCAGCAAGAAAGATCCGACCCGACTGCTCAGCAGTCGGCCCGTATCTCGGGGACTACACCCAGTGGGTGCGCTGATGCGCCCCCACATGAGATGAAAAGACAAAAGCACTCACGCCGGCTCTCCGTCAGATCGGCGGCCCTCTTGTTTGCCTCCCGGATCTGGGAGTTGAAGGTAGCGGCGTGAAGGTTGTGGTAATCCTGCAAACAGGACGAAGAAGCAAGCAAGAGCAAGTCAGTAAAACAAGTCTTCGAAGAAGTTCCAAGCCGCCTGCTCAGCAGCCGGCTCAGAACTCGGGGACTACACCCAGTGGGTGCGCTGACGCGCCCCCACGGAAAGAAATCAAGAACAAGAGAACTCACCCGAACGACCGCCCGCGTCGCGAGAAATTCTCGGGTACATTGCTGCAGCACGGTGGCTTGGGCCTGAAGCCGGCTGCGGATGTCTTGCGCCGCCAAGTTCAGTGCGGCCGTCCCACCGCCTAGCGTCCACCCTGGCAAGCTAGCGGTGGCCGACTCTAGTTCATGTGACAACGAGCTGGAGGCGGCCGCCCTCTGCGGATCCTGCTCTGAAGCCGCCCTCGCCGCACGCCAGCGAGCCGGCGACAAGACCACAAGATCCGCCTGCGCAGTCGGCTGCTTAGGCGGCACCTCGGGCTGGCCGCCTTGACCGGTCCCGGCCAACGGAGGCGGCATCACTCCTCCCTCCAGGTCGACTACGTCGCCCTCCTCCCTCTACGCCATCGGCGGGTCGCGGCTGACCTCCTCCGGTGGGGGTTCCGGGACATACGGGGGCGTGGAACGAAGGGGGATGACGAGCCGCAGAGGCTGGCCACGCAGGGCCTCCGCCGTCTTCTCCATGGCTGGCCTCCGCCCAGGCCCTAGCCGCCGCGTCGGCATGCGCCTCGGCCGACTCCGCCGTCGTCTCCAGGGCCGGCTTGGAGGCGGCTGCCCTTCTCTCCTTCGCCTCCCGCGCTTCCCGCGCGTTCCGCTCCGTCGCTGCCTGGAGCTCAGCACGGGGATCTATGCGACGGGAGCCCACAGACCCTCCCGCTCCACCGACTATGGAGGCGGCGGTAGTCCGCTCAAGAGAGAGCGGGACCCTGGTTGACAAAACAAGAGACAAGACATAGAAGAACATCAACCGAAGAAAAGAAAGGAAGTTGTGTAAAGACAAGAACTTATGCCGAGATCGCCTGTGGCTGCTTTACCACCTTGCGGAAGCAGGCCGCCTTCGCGGCCACCTCATCCCGCTTGGTTGCCGCCGCGGGCACCTTAGGCCTCTTCGGTCGGCCGCCGAAGGGAGCCGGCGCCGCTCGACGCTTATGTGCGCCACCTCGTGTAGCCGGCCCGCCAGATGGGCCGGCGCCTTGGGGGTCAGACGCCGGCTGGCGGCGTGGAGCGGGATCGGCCTCGTCATCGTCGGGCCAGTCTTCAAAGTCGGCGGTGAAGCCGGAGCCGCCTGTCTCGCCGCCGCCCCCCGCGGCGTCGTCGTCCAAGGCGGCCGCCCCCAAGTCGACGTCATCAGGGTCGTCCGCCTCGCGGTCGGGGGCGAACTCGCGCTCCGGCCCCGTGGTCCCAGCCGAAGGATGTAGAAGGGGATTCTGGTTCAGGACAGACCGACTGGTCAAGAGTCGGCCCGAAAAGGGATTCGGCAACAAATGAAGAAAGAAACCTTACCATAGGTGGTGGATTGGCGCGAGAGAATGGCGCCATGCCGTACTGCCAGTCTGGCTTGAGCTTGCGTTGGCGATGTAGTTCACCATATAGGACACCTCGTCGTGAGGCATCTCCCTGGTGCTGAGCCGGCTCGGGTCGAAGCGGCCGCTCATCTGACAGATCAGATGAGGGCGGCCTTGAAGCGGAAGGACCCGGCGCTCGACGAAGGCGGCGATCAAGTCGGGCCCAGTCAGGCGGTCCAACTGGATGAGCACCCGAAGTCGGGCGACGGCTCCGGCTCCAGCCGGCATCAGCGATCTGGCCAGGTAGGACCATGAAGCCGGCCTCCCAACCGGCAGGCCGGCTACATAAGCCGGCAAGTTGACATAATCGCCGTTCGGGACAACGTTCTTTACATAAAATTAAGACCGTTGCCAGAGCTTCACCGACTGGATCAACGCGATCGAAGGGAAGGGGTTGTCGGTGGTGGACCTCCTCATGGCGATGAAGGCGCCGCACAGAGCCGGCACGCCGGCGACGACCGTGGCGAGCTTGGATTGAAAAAACTCCCCGAGAGCTCGATGGTGGGGAGGACGCCGAGGAAGCCTTCGCACAAAGAGACGAAGGCCAACAGCAGCACCACCGTGTTGGGGGTGAGGTGGTGCGGCTGGAGTTGGTAGAAGTCAAGAAACGCACGGAAGAAGCCGCTTGCGGGGAGGCCGACGCCGCGCATGCAGTGCGAGTAGAAAATCACTCGCTCGCCTTCCTCCGGCGCCGGCGAAATCTCCCTCGATAGCGCAAGGTGGACTTGCACAAGATCCTCGCCCGGCAGCCACTGCGTCTTGCGGAGAAACTCGATGTGGTCGTTGCGGATGGTGGAACCGTCCCAAGAGCTCGACGTCGGAGCCATGGCGGCGAGCTTGATGGCGAGAAGCGCCCGGCGCGGAGGCAGCAAGCCTGCGGCACGCTGGGAGGAAGGATGGATGGCGAAGCAGGAGCATGGCGAGGAGCTACTGCGGCGAAGCAGAAGAAGAAGGAGGCAGGGCGAGGGCGAGTGTGCGAACGACTGCTGCTCCCCCTCCCTGCCCCTACTTATATCCTCGCGCGGCGAAGCCAAGGAGGCGAGGCATGGGGGGCGTGGGATTAACTGCGCCCACTCCCCCACGCCCCACGATTATCGTGCCTTGATGGCGAGTGGGAACTGCCGCCGGAAGACGTGCGGTTGGTTTGGGCCACAGAAGATCCGCGCACGGGCCAAGGCGCGGGAGTGGCGGGCCTCGGCCTGCGATGGCATACCGTCACGCGCGTGGGTAGGCAGGCCCTGTCAGCCGAAGGGTGCCACATGGCACGCGGAAAGCGGGCGGTCAGCCCGCCGCTCGGCTAAGCGCGCCAGATGGTTCCCGCCTTCGGATTTTGAGGAGGCTTCGCCGGGAAGGCACGCGCAAGAGAGGCCGGCTCCTAGCTGCTGGCTCCTCGGGATAGGAAGCTGGCCGAGCTTCTCGATTTCCTCTTCGGCCGCGAAGCCCAACCAGCTTCGGGGACTACTGTCGAAGTAAATGACCACGGGTAGCCTAACCGGCACCCTTTGGCCCTCAAAAAAAAACAACAGGCCGATCGGACCTCGAAGTACCTAAGGCACGGGGCCGCCTTCCTCCGGCCGGCTATCACCTAGGTCGGCTGGCAGAAGGCGGCCCGGCCATGAAAACAACCTTTGGAGGACGCCACGATCAGGCCGACTCCAAGAAGCCGGCCCATTAAGGACTGACTCCCTGAAGGCGGCCCATGAAGGACAGACTCCCAGAAGGCGGCCCATGAAGGGCCGACTCCAAGAAGCAAGCGGCCGAACGCCGCATCCAAAGGACCATCACCCATAACGGTGACGGGACGGGGCGTGGCTACAGCGAACCCTGCCACCCCCGAATCCCGGTGCATGCATGGCTATAGTACGCCGTACGGGGCCGCCATCCCCCGTTCGGCGAGGCACTGTTGCCATGCAAATCACGACGCCATCCACGACGGGTTGCCAGTACGGCCCGCAGGCGGTGGGCCCCTTCGGTCAGAGAGATATCCGAAGGCGGCCCGGCCTCCCCCAGCCGGCCCAAGGCCGGGCTGGCTTCCAATAGCCAGCTTGCTCCCCCCTCGGGGCACGCGCACCATTAAGAAGATGAGACATGGTAAGGCTACAGTGGGAGCCCGCCAGGCGGCGGCACTATAGCCATGCTTACCTCGACAAAGCCCTCGTCATCAGAGGCAAGGCAACAGTAACCATCCCCCGACAAGACCCCCGGGCGGTGGGGCCAGCTTGTCGACCAGCGAGCCGACAGCCGCCGGGACCCACCAGTCGGCAGGCCCCAGAAGCTGGCGGAGAAGGCAGCGGTCGTAGACACTGACGGCATGGGCCCGCACCTAACCGGATTACCATTGTACCCCCGAGGGGTAGGCCTATATAAACCCCCCGGGACACCCATGCAAAGGGTTGATCTCAGAGAGTTTTAGACACCACCATAGGGAGAGAAGAGAGCTAGCCTTGCCCTTCTTCCTCCTCCCACCGAACAGCTCAAGGAGCCTCTTGTAGCCACTTGTTGATCTAGTGATCATGCGGAGACCCCGCAGAGCAGGACTAGGGGTGTTATCTCCACGGAGAGCCCCGAACCTTGGTAAGATTCGCTGGCGTGCATGTCTTCGCCTTATCCCGTTTCCAGGCACCGGCGATGTCTTACTGGCTCCCACAATGATAAGCCATCCGTTGGCATATGTCGCACCTACCACCCGACACCGGGCCAATCCACAAAGACTCCTTGTCATCCTGATCCCGCGGCGGCATTACCTTCAACCCACGCAACTCTAAAAGATAGCCATCTAAGCGCTGCTTCCGCGGCGAACTTGCGGCCCCGCACCCTTACGTTAGACACTAGCCAACGGGAAGCCTAGGAGCTCCGCCGCCTCGAGGGGTGCTGCTTCCCATTAGGAATCGATTGTCCTAGAATAAAAATTTAGACAACTAATGCCAAAATAAAGTGATTTGAGATGAGGGTGCGACCTATCTGGCGGCATGGTGAAGTAGGCAGGTCCAGCGGCCGAGTCGGTGAGGCCGGCAGGGTTGCGGTGGCGACCGGCGGCAGGGAAAGAGCGATGCCGCGATGGTCGACGGCTACGCGGACGCAGCGCCAGGACTCTGGACGGATCCGAAGTTGGAGCCGCTCCGGCGCCGTGAACAACGGCGGGGGTGAATCAGCCCCGGTACGGTTCACGTGGCTGTCATCGAGGAAGCACCAGTAGCACGGAGTAAGAGGCACACCGCCCAGTGCATGATGGCAATTGGACAGCGTCTCCGGCATTAGGGAGGACGACGCTGTGAAATTGGTGCGGTGGGGGCTCCATGGAGGTGGGGCCAAGGTTTCGCGGCTCAGGAAAAGGGAGCTTCCCGAGGAGAAGGTAATTTGGCGCCCACGAGGTATGAATGGGGGCGGGGGGGGGGATTGGGAGGGGATTGGAACCATGTCTTACGGACGCATTTGTCTGAAATGTGAGGGGGAGTTACAGTTCTACCCTTGCCTATAGGCTTGTCGGCTTCGGTCTGTGTACTGAGGGTCGGGGATAGTAGAGTAACTTTGCTTCTCTCCAAATAATGGGCGGGAGCGATTTCGGGCGAGGAGGGCGTGTTTTGAACTATAGTGGGCGCGAGAGATTTCGGGCGAGGAGAACGTGTTTTGAAATAGTGGGCGCGAGCTATTTCGGGCGAGGAGAGCGTGTTTTGCCGACCATGGTTTATGAATTATTTGGCACATGTCATTTCGGCCGAGGAGAAGGCGCTCTTGGGTGAAGTTACGAACCTACGCTTGATGTACAACGGGTCAATTGATGCCTGTCCCACATAGGACGGTAATTTCGCGTCTCCCATTTATTTACTCGGGCAAATTCCACCGAGCAGAGAGGATGTTTAATGGTTTGTTCAAATTTTGGGAGAACGAGCATCCACGTCTACCTTACCAAGTCGATTCGAATCAAATTTTGAAATATTAGCTTGCCACTTCTTTTTTAGATGGAGAGATGATGCTCGGGAGTAATGTGTTTTTACATGCTTGTTGCTAGCGATTTACTATATGACAAATAGTTGACCCACTCAAAAACGCGAATCAAACCCAAAATGAAATATCTCGATTCAATGAAATAGCTTGTTCAGTAGGTCAAAATAGTGAACTAAATCCAAAATTGAACACCTCAAACGAGTAGCATGTTGTACAGTATTATAGTACTCCATGAACATGTTGAAAGTCAAATTAATGACCTTGTTTGATATACGCATATATCCGTTCATGTGTGGATTGCAGACAACATGTTCTCCAATTTAAATATTCGAATGCAAGTTTATATCGAAACTTGGTTTATATCTGTCTTTGATGCATAAAACGCGACCTCCCCCTCTCATGGACTCCTGTTCTCTCTCTCTCTCT
>NC_057813.1:271654961-271680894 GCF_018294505.1 Triticum aestivum
ATATACACCATCTATAGGTCTCTCTCGCACACTATGTATGATACTCTAGCTAGTCCAAGCTAGATATCTTGGGTGCACTCATCGTACACACACAAATTCCTTGGCTCTTTGCCCGTAACTCTCTCACGCACCACTATGTCGTCTCGGAGCTATCCCCCCCTCTCTCAAACTCTCCATCCACCTGGTTCACACATACACATGCATATCTCACTCGCACTCGATAGGCCCATCTAAAATTCTATCTCTCTCCCTCGTTCTCTCTCCATCTCACACGCACACACACACACACACAATCTCATGCCTAGCTAGCCAAGTATGATGGTCTCTCACTCAATTGTAGGCACACGCAGTCCCTCCTATATGTATATGACTAGCTAATCTTAGTCTCCATCACAAACATGTGCATGGTCTCTCTCGATTTCTCTCGGGGCATCTTTATATCGCGCACGCACTCCCTCGATCTCCCACCCATATAGTCCCCTCACGATCTCGAGGGGATCTCTCTATCACAAACACACCCTCTCTCCCACCCATATAGTCCATGCCATCCATGTGTCCCTCTCGACCTTTTTTCCTTGTTGGCCAGACCTCTATTGGACATGTGCTACATGGGTGTCTCTCTCCGTTGAAAACAATCACACACTAGCTATCTTCATGTATCTCCTCGCCTTGCTTTTCCATCTCGGAGATGCATGCGTGATATGTTCGCATAAGAAACAAAAAAACACCATCTCTCTCTAATTTATCGTTTGTTGTCACTTTCCCTTTCACACACATACTCTTTTTGCACACTTACTCTTCTCCTTCACATGCACTTGATCTGTCTCGACTGAGGCACTCTCCTCCGTCCATAGCATATAGATTTATTGAAAAGTCAAACATCACAAAGTTTGACCATGTATGTGGAGAAAAAGAATTACATCTAGTACGACAAACATATACCATTAGATTCACCATGAGATGTAGTTTTGTATGATGTATCTTTGGTATTGTAGATATAAATAACATTTGCGTAAAACTGATCAAAGTTTCCAAAGTTTGACTTGTAAAAAATTTACATGCACTGCATAATCGAGCGGATGGAATATCTTTTTCCCCCTCTCAACTATCTGACGCACCACTCAGCCTTATCGGGGCTCCTCAATCTCTCTCAAACTTTATTGGTCAATTTGGTTCGTGACATGACCCTCATGCCTTGATGGTCGGTACTGCCTGGTGTGGACGTGAGATGTAAAATATTTCTGCCTGGCCAGGCTTGTGTGGTGCTGAAGCATTTGGTTCATGCCTGGGCTAGGCAAAGCATCAACGTCCCATCAATCAATCCATGCATCAATTATTTAATGCTATATCCATCCATGTTGCTGTTAGCCTCGTGGCCGCACGACCAGGCACAGCCAGGCGTTCAAAATTGGTCGCTTGGGACAGGCTACTTGCAGTGTCTGGACTTCAGCCAGGCTAATTGAAGTGCAAGGGAACCCAGCCCAGGTGGGCTTTCTTTTTCATAGGGTAGCAACCAAACAAGCATGCATGAAATCCAGCCACAACCCCAGGCCACGCAAAAGATGCTCAAGACGCAAGCCAAACTGGCCTTATATCTCCCTACTTCACACATACACATGTCTCACTCACGCTATACATATAGACCCATCCAACACACTCCGCCCTTGTTCTTTCTCGATGTGACACGCACCCCCCTAAGTACCATAATCCCTCACTCCATCATAGGCTCTGTTTGGATCCATGGATTAGAGTTAGTTTGGGTTAGTTTGGAGTAAACTAACCCAAAAAGATCCAAACAGGAGGGTTAGTTTGGGTTAGATGCATCTAACCCATCCAAAAAACTAACCCATCCAAGAGGTGCTTATTTGGGTTAGTTCTTCTCGGGACCACTAATAAACACTTTTTTCTCTCGCTCTCCCCGCAGCAGATCCCTCCCCATTTCCTCGAAGCTTCTCGTCCTCTCCCTCCCTCCCTCTCGCACCGCCCATGAAGGTGCCTCGCCATATCCACACTCCATCTAACCCTGCCATGCAAACACCTCTTTACTTAGAGTTAGTTCAGGGTTAGTTCAGGGTTAGAATCTAACTCTAACCTCTAACTGAGTTAGAGTATCCAAACAGGGCCATAGGCGCAAGCACTCCCCCCCTCCTAAGTATGATTATCTCTTACTAGCCATTAGGAACGCACGTATTGTCTCCTTCCATCCATACATCTATCTCGATATCTCTCGGGACATCTTCTATCGCTCACACACCTTGTCACTCGATCTCCCACCCATGTAGTCCCATCACGATCTCCAGGGGATCTCTCTATGACAAACATACACTCTCTCCTCCCCATGTCTGCATTTTCTCCATACGTCTCTCTCGACCTCTCTCCCTTGTTTGTCAGACCCCTCTTGGCCACGTGCTAGGGGTCTTGCTCTCTCGGTTCCAAACAACCACACACTATCTCCTAACCTTGCCTCTGTTCTCGAAGATGCATGTGTGATATGTTTGCATAAGACACGCATGCTTTTTCTCTACTTTTATCGTGTGTTGTCCATGTCTCTTTCAAACAATGCACACACAGTTTTTTCACTCTCTCTCTCTCTCTCTCTCTCTCTCTCTCTCTCTCTCTCGTTAGGGACTCTGTCAAGTCCATAAGCATATGGATGTTTGGAAAAGTCAAACCTCAGAAAAATTGACTAGGTATATGTGGAGAAAAACATTTACATCTGGAACGATCATTAGATTCATCACAACATGTACTTACTTCATACTATCATTTATCTTTGGTATTGTAGATATAAGTAATTTCTTTAAAACTTGGTGAAAGTTTCAAATGTTTGACTTAAAAAAATGTTGGAACTACATTATCGAACGAAGGGAGTAGCTCTTTCTCTCTCTCTCTCTCTCTCTGCTATCTCTCACGGGCCTACCCTCTCACTCGAACTCTCTATACCAACGGATTATACGCTCATTGTGTCAGCATATAGCTCTGTATATTGTTTAGTTGAATGGTCAACCAATCCACATGCTACCTTGTCAGCTCATGTTCTGTATCTTCGTGTGCTGGCCCATGTGGCAGTGGGTGAAAATAAGTAAACTAGAGTCCCATCTGACACGCGGTGAAGTAAACAAAGTTGAAACCACTCGGGGTAGCACCCCGCACGCTAGTAAATTGAGGGCGCATTGAGGATAAACTTCTTGCGCGCGAAGGACGCACTCGCGCACAATTCACCACTGCGCAGCGGCATGCACAGAAGGACGCACTCGCGCACACCCAGCACACAACACACACCAGCACACGTGTACACCAGCGTCGCTGCCGGTTGGGATGGACGGCGAGGTAGCCAACAAGCGGAGGCGGATCGAGCCAAAACCGCATCCGGCAAGCCTGGACTTCATCAGCAGCCTCCCCGATGACATGCTGCTCGTCATCATTGGCCTCCTCCCCACCAAATCTGCCGTGCGAACCACCCTGCTCTCCCGGCGGTGGCACCCCCTCTGGCGTTGTGTCCCCCTCAACCTCACCATCGGCAACTGCCTTTGCGACGGGGATTGCAAACGCATGGCCGCAGTCTCCAAGATCCTTTCATCGCACCCTGGGCCAGCCAGACGCCTTGACATCCGCATGTTCAGTACCAACTGCAAGGTCCGACCCAAGTTCGACGAGTGATTCTTATCCCCCGCCCTAGATCAGCTCGAGGAGCTCAGCTTTGAAGCTGGACGGTGTCACTCTCTGCCGCCGTCCGCGCTCCGCCTCACGCCAACATTGCGCCGTGCTAGCTTCAGCTCCTGCTATCTTCCCCAGATTAATGCCGCGCCCGCCCTTCTTATCCCTCAACTCAAGCAGCTCGACCTCTTTGACGTTGTCATCTCGAAGAAGGCTATGGAGCACCTGCTCTGCAGTTGTACTGCGCTCGAGTACCTTCGTCTTGAGCAGATCCACGGGTTCATTAGCCTCCACATTGCCTCGACGAATCTTCGATGGATTTATGTGTCTTGCTGGCCCTTCAACAAGACATCAATTAGGAAGAGATCACTCTAGTTGTTCCACGTTTTGGTCATTGAGAATGCGCCTTTCCTTGAGAGATTGCTTGTATCGGATCTAGAAGGTCCAACAAAAATCAGGGTCATTGACGCGCCGAAATTGACAGCGTTGGTGTACTCGTCTACCAAATTCTCCGAACTCTTTATTGGATCCGTAACCGTTCAGGTAAAACACTCATCTTCTTCTCCGTCTTCTTGAAATTCACATTTTTAAATTTCTTCTTGATGTATTTACGACCGTCTTCCAAAAATGATTCCCACAAGCTTGACCCAGTCCATGCGCACAATGAAGATCTTAGCACTAAAATCTATCGGCCCCAATCTGGATCAAGTTGTTGGATTCCTTACATGCTTTCCGTGCACGGAGAAGCTACTCATCGAGGTGAAACTTCTTTCCTATAAGTAAACGGTAATCACAACGTAGCCCAATTTTTTCGTAATTTTCCCAAATTACGATGACAAGTGTAGTGTTCAAAACTGCATCTACGCACTGCACCGAAATAAATGTTTTTAGTATCTAACACTAAAATGTAACTAGATACATCCGTATTTAGACAAATTTAAGACAAGAATTTTGGGACGGAGGGAGTACAAAAGTGGGCTATGTAGGCCAAAACATGTGCCAAATTCACTTGTGATGCATTTGGCATTAATGCCCCTCCATTGCTCACCTGGTGCCCCAATCTGGATCACCTACTTTCCTCTGGTGCCAAATTAACTCATGCAATGAAAAAACACTGCGTGGGAGAGAGAGAGAGGACTGAGGCAAATAAAAAACACTTGTATGGGAGAGTGAGAGGCTGGTGTAGTTGGTTTGATTGATTTGTTTATACATGTGGGTCTGTGTGCACAGCGGTGCCAACTCTCTCACATCGCGAGAGCGGTGCCAAAATCTTTTGATTTCACATCGATGCGTATTATGTGGCATACTTTTGCGAAATATGGCATCGGCCACATAGTGGAAGGCAACAAATGCCCAAGCTCTTCACGTGCTCCTAGTTAAATGAGAGGAAACAGAAAGAAAGAAAGAGAGAGAGAGAGAGAGAGAGAAAGAGAGAGAGAGTGAAAAAATATCACTAGCCAGCCAACCCTATCGTATGAGCGAAGGCTATTGGTACCTCTTGATGACACGTCAATCTTATGCAGCCAGCCGCTCTAATATGTTCTCTTCTTTTGTAGATAAAAAAAGACCCGAAAGTGAAAAATGTGTTGCACTATAACAATCTCATCGAATGCCCTGATCTCCAACTTACATAAATTGATTTGATCAACTACCAACGAAGCACATCTGAGATTAAATTGGCCAGGTTATTTATTCTAGAGGCAAGTGTGCTCAAGGTAATGAGGTTTGGCGTTCTCTGGTGCAACAATGAATGGCGGGCTGATCACCGCAAGCGTCTAAGCCTAAATGACAATGTCTCCGTAGAAGCTGAATTTGTTTTTGAGACATCAAGTGGCCAGATACTTGTCAGGGCGGTGGATTTTAGTTTGTACGATAATGTTGCATTCACCTAAAGTAACGAAAGTTCTTACGTAAACTTCCTAGTAATTCCCTCTTCGTAGGTGCAGCATTACTCCTAACATTTGTAATATCAGTTTGAAACTTGTAACATTGCCGTGTCCTATTCCTGCATTTTCAAAATCCTGCGAATCAAACAGGTCTTGAGTTGGTGATGATGTTGTGCCTCCCATCTTTCACCAATAGCCGTCGGATCTAGATCTGACGCATACAAACCAAGATTCTCCATTTTTGCAAAAAGATGCCTGCACCTGTTCCCTATTTACAAACAACTCCTTGTATCTCACAATCAGCCTTATCTCCTCCCCACCACATCTAGAAGGCCGTGGAAAAATCTGGCGTGATGGCCGCTGTCGGAGCCGTCCACCCCCAATCTTGGCGTTACATGCAATGCACGGGCATCTACGCACGGGAAATTATGTCGAACAGGGCTAGTTGTAAGCAGGCTAGCTCTACAGCCATGATGATAGTGACTGCAGACAGTGAGGCTGACTATGGTATGCCGAACACGGCACCTATACTCAGGTGTCATCTCCGGCGCAGGGTCTTGTCACTTCACTTTGAGGAGCAGCACGTAATAATTTGACCAACGGGTAGTACAGTGCTAGTACTCCTACTACTACATTGGTAGCACTACTACTAGTACTAGTAGCACCACCGTCTGGATTTAGGAGTACTACCACGTCCATCTGGATTTCAGTATTTGACTAGCAATATCTAGTAATGCATGTCACAAAAAATGTACTACTCCCTCTGTAAATAAATACATGGTGTTTTATTCCTATCAGCGAGACAACTTAATGTTTTTTTGCTAACTAGAGTACTAATAGGATTACATGCAATGAACTAAACACTGCATGTCATGTTTGGTAGTCTCAAGTCATTGAAAGCATGCATGGCCCACATCTCTCATTGGTTGATATGTCACGAAATAAGAAACAAGGAGGGAGTTAATGCACCGTGCCTAAGTGTTTTGGGATTATTTGGTTTTTGTAAGGTAACTTACACAGCATTTTTGTTTACATGCATTAACATTTTATTAGTTAAATCAAAGGTCAAAACTTGGCGCAAAATGCAAAGGGGACCAATAAACTAGTAAACATCAAACTTTTCTCGTTTGGCCACAACTAGAGGTCCGGTGAGACGACTATACTGCACCGGCACGAAGGGGGAGGCAGCTTCATTGACTTACGGCAACTACCTTTGGGTGAATGACACATGGGCCCAGGGGGTGGCTAGCCCACCTATCATACAGCCAAAGGCAGGTGTAGTAGAGGGCCGAGGAGTAGTATGAAATCCTACGCACCTACGCAAGCTAACCAAGGGCAAGAGTGATCACTCGAATCGCAAGATCAGTTGACTAGAAGCTAAGCTAGACCCATGGAGGCGATGAGCGCGAGCATCAGCCGGCTGTGCCAGATGGTCCATGATGCCGGCTTGCGGCCCGGCACTAAGGAACGTCTCCAGGTAGTATTGCTTGAGGCCACCAGGGCGAGGGGCCGCTTGGACGATAGCTTCGTCTCCTTGTTCGACGAGGTCCTCGTCGGTTTCCTCGACAAGTTCACCGTCGTCAAGAAGCTCGCAGAAGACTTTGACGTAAGCCTCCAGCCAACGCGCCCAGGCTCTGTGATGCCCGCCACCCTCAACGGCCACTATGGTGACAACCTCTTCGATGCACTGGTGGCCCTGCGACTACCCGCCATCGCGCCGGAGAATGTCCACCCCGAGGTCGCGCTCGCCGTGCAGCGCCTCATGCAGCAAGACACCATCGACATAATCACCCACGTCTACGCGCAAATCGTCCACAAGGACTACTACATGCAACAGGAGGACGATAGGACGCTGGCCTTCTTGGACCGCAGGGCAACCTTGGACGGCACTGTTCAGAAGCACGTTGAGCTCGCCGCCAACACCGCTGCTCCTCACACGTCGGTTGGTGACCCGGCGCACTAGGGCGTGAGGATGTCGTTAATGGATCCGTATGTATTTTTATCTTTCCGTCAAATCCATGTAGTAGTATATGATACTACAGTAATTATCTTACCTTTCGCATCAACTTCATACTTTTCGTATGTACTCCATGCATGAATGGTGCCAGAACCAAACTTCTCATTACTCTAGGCAAAATCATTATTTTCTATCTATCGGTCGCGCCATGGAGCAGAACCAAATTTTACAAGTTACGAGTTCAAAAGGAAAAGCCTGCCGTGTTCGTGTCGCACCCCCACACGGTTGGTCCGGCACACCGCTCAAGCGGGAATGTGTGTGGTGTTGCATTTTCACTTACAAGTGGGACCGCAGTTGAGCAAACTGACTATCGGCAAACCCCCACCCCGCCCACCGCGCGATGGCTGAAAAAATAGGAGGGAGAAGAGATGGTTGTAGGGACTCCAAGAAAGTTGGTGTCGGATGGGACTCGTGTGGGTGGCGTGTGCCGTACTTCTAGACGTGAATGCTAGTTATGGCCCATGCCACCCCACTATATCGAGCCTATATCGTGGTACATAGAACAAATTTCCTGCAGTCCGTGCTCAGCCCTCCTCTATCTCTCTTCTCAGCCAGCCAGCAGACGCGCGGAGCCCATCATCTGTTTGCTCACATGTGGTCCCACATGTCAGTGAAAACGCAAGCGGACCCACAGAACCTGCACATCTTTTACCTCTACGTGCTGGTGATGAAAAACAAATCCAAGAAAGATCTTCGGTGGCCGCTTTTGGAGTTACTCAAGAGTAGTAAGATTCTATTTACAGTTTAACCCAAGATGCACATCTCGTGGCTTCAACTACCACTCTATTTTCTTTCAGGACACGACCTAGATGCTGGATGTCCCACATGTCGGCAAAAGGAGGAAGAACCCGACCAAATCTTCGGTTGTGCTCTCGGATTAGAATAGTTGTGCTAACTTAAAAAGTTTATTGTGTACTCCCTCCGTTCCAAAATACTTGACTTCCATTTGTCCAAAAATGGATGTACCTATATACTAAAATATGTCTAGATACATATATATTTTGACAAATAGAAGGCATGTATTGTGCAACGGAGGGATTAGAATGGATGCAAGTTTTTGTATTGGGAAGAAGAGTACATCCATATATTGATAGAGCGCAATTTAGTAGATGTTCTATCACTTTTAGCTAGCACAGAGGCTAGAGATGAGATTAGTGCACTTGTTGATACTCCTACTAGAATAGAGGCTAGACATGAGACTAGATGCGAGGAAGCAACGTCTACTTCTTTACACTCGAAGAAGAAATAAGCACGCAAGATCGAGCCTCCACAGAACAACAATGAATGCATCGAGAAGGCACTAACCCAACTTGCAGGAGTAGTAAAATGTATTCTTGTGGTTCTTGTTTTCTTTGGTCTTCCTTTTCTAGTCAGAACTATCGTTGGAGTTTGTGCAAAACGGAGGTCCGTTTGGGGTCGTGCGTTGGAGTTGGCCTTACAAGTGGGACCGCAGTTAAGGAAACCGACTATCGGCAAACCCCCACCTCGCCCACCGTGCGATGGCTGAGTTAGAGAAATGATCAGGTTGAAGAGATTGCTCTAGCATGGACTCCAAGAAATATGGTGTCAGATGGAAGTCATGGGAGACTACACCTGCTTCCTTAGCAGTAACATCATTAGTGGGCTGTATACACACAAGAAGAGGTTATCCATAGGAATTAGATGGAAGTCATGGGAGACTACACCGGTATCTAGGGAGCGGTTGGGAACTCGACAAATTGCTACCTTCTGTAGAAGATAGTCACCATGATAGTATTTGAACATGCATACAATACCGGTGTGCTCAACCTCTAGGCAGTCTGCTGAGATTTTTGGAAGTGGAACCCGGTCACGAGTGTACACATTCACAAGTTCCCACTCGCAGTTGGACCCAATGTAAACAACCCAATCTCCATTTGGGCTTGCCCAAGCATTGCCCTCAAGCGCTGGCATCTTAACATCATACGTATCATTATCAAGCGGCATCAACTTGCACAGGACGAGGCCTCCGTCGTGACGGCGCCAGTCATTAGGGTCACGGCGAAGAAGATAGGGGAGATCAAACCGCTCCTTGACTCTTGGGTTCCTTGTAATGATGTTATTATTTGAGTCGAGAATGTGCTTGAACGAACCTGCCATGCTAGTTGATACGTCTCCGTCGTATCTATAATTTTTGATTGTTCCATGCCAATATTATTCAACTTTTATATACTTTTGGCAACTTTTTATACTATTTTTTGGGACTAACATATTTATCCAGTGCCTAGTGCCAGTTCCTGTCTGTTGCATGTTTTTTGTTTTGCAGAAACCAAATATCAAACAGAGTCCAAACGGGATGAAAATGGATGGAGAATTATTTTGGAATATTTGTGATTTTTGGGAAGTAAAATCAACGCGAGACGGTGCCCGAGGGGGCCAGGAGATAGGGGCACGCCCTGGACTCTCCTGGGCCCCTCGTAAGGCGGTTGACGCTCTTCTTTTGCCGCAAGAAAGCTAATTTTATGAGAAAGATCTGGGCGTAAGATTCACCCCAATCGGAGTTACGGATCTCCGGATATAAAAGAAACGGTGAAGGGGCAGAATCTGAGAACGCAGAAACAGAGAGATAGATCCAATCTCGGAGGGGCTCTCGCCCCTCCCACACCATGGGAGCCAAGGACCAGAGGGGAAACCCTTCTCCCATCTAGGGAGGATGTCAAGGAAGAAGAAGAAGAAGAAGAAGAAGAAGGGGGGCTCTCTCCCCCTTGCTTCCGGTGGCGCCGGAACGCCGCCGGGGGCCATCATCATCACCATGATCTTCATCAACACCTCCATCATCTTCACCAACGTCTCCATCACCTTCCCCCATCTTTATTCAGTGCTCCACTCTCCCGCAACCCGCTGTACCCTCTACTTGAACATGCTGCTTTATGCTTCACATTATTTTCCAATGATGTGTTGCCATCCTATGATATCTGAGTAGATTTTCGTTGTCCTATCGGTGATTGATGAATTGCTATGATTGGTTTGAGTTGCATGTTTTATTATTGGTGTTGTCCTATTGTGCCCTCCGTGTCGCGCAAGCGTGAGGGATTCCCGTTGTAGGGTTTGCAATATGTTTATGATTTGCTTATGGCGGGTGGCGTGAGTGACAGAAGCACAGACCCGAGTAAGTAGGTTGTTTGCGTATGGGATAAAGGGGACTTGATACTTTAATTCTATGGTTGGGTTTTACCTTAATGAATCTTTAGTATTTGCGGATGCTTGCTAGAGTTCCAATCATAAGTGCATATGATCCAAGTAGAGGAAGTATGTTAGCTTATGCCTCTCCCTCAAATAGAATTGCAATAGTGATTACCGGTCTAGTAACATTGTCAATTGCTTAGGGACAATTCCACAACTCCTACCACCACTTTTCCACACTCGCTTTATTTACTTTATTGCATCTTTATCTAAACAGCCCCTAGTTTATATTTACGTCCTCTTTATTATCTCGCAAACCTATCCAACAACACCTACAAAGTACTTCTAGTTTCATACTTGTTCTAGGTAAAGCGAACGTCAAGCATGCGTAGAGTTGTATCGGTGGTCGATAGAACTTGAGGGAATATTTATTCTACCTTTAGATCCTCGTTGGGTTCGACACTCTTACTTATCGAAAACTGTTGCGATCCCCTACACTTGTGGGTTATCAAGACCTTTTTCTGGCGCCTATGCCGGGGAGTCATAGCGTGGGGTGAATATTCTCATTTGTGCTTGTTTGCTTTATCACTAAGTAATTTTTGTTTGCTGTTCTAAGTTGTTCTCTATCTTTAGTTATGGATATGGAATGCAAAATACCAAAAAAATTAGGTGTACTTGCTACTCATGGAGATGGGGTAACTCCTAAAACCCTCGATTCTCATTATGTGAAAGATATTATGTACTACTTTGATAATCCTGAGAAAACCCCATTCAACTTTATAATGGAAGACACGTTGGATCAACGTGAATACTTTAGGGATTATCGCTCGACACAAAAAGGGAAACTATTATGGGACCAATTTATTATGTTGCGTTGGTATGCTCGGGATCTCTGCTTGAGATATGATATTACTTGTTTCTCTAGGATGAAGGCTCCACACCTTCCCTTTTCATGCAAATTTAATAATAATGAAACCTTAGCTTCTTATGCTAATGGTATATATGATTACTATGATGTTGAACAAATAGAAGAATTTGTTGCTTTTAAGGCTGCTTATGAAATTGAATCTTTGTTTGAAAAGTATGAAGCTTTTGATGATGGTGGTGTTTATAGGCCTGAAAATCTTGCTATACTTAGATATTGCTATAAAAATTATGAATACAATTACAATATTAATGCATTTATTGAGAAAGTCTCTGCTGTCCAAGAAGAGACTAATATTTTGCAGGAAGCTATCGAAGAAGAAATTGATGAAACTGTGAGCTCATTGGATGAAAAAGATGATGAGGAGAGTGAAGAACAAAAGGAGGAAGAGCAGATTGATCACCCGTGCCCACCTTCTAATGGGAGTAACTCTTCAACTCATACATTGTCTAATTCCCCTTCGTGCTTACCGAAGGATGATTGCTATGATGATTGCTATGATCCCGCTGATTCTCTTGAAATATCCCTTTTTTATGATGCTTGATATGCTTGTGGCCAAGATGCCAATATGAATTATGCTTATGGGGATGAACTTACTATAGTTGCTTATGTTAAACATGAAATTGTTGCTATTGCACCCACGCATGATAGTCCTATTATCTTTTTGAATTCTCCAAACTACATTATATCGGAGATGTTTGTGCTTATTAAGGATTATATTGATGGGTTGCCTTTTACCGTTGCACATGATAATTTAGATAGATAGAATATGCATGTGCTTGCTGCTCTTACTTGCAATTATTATGAGAGAGGAACTATATCTCCACCTCTCTATGTTTCCAATACGATAGAATTGCAAGAAACTGCTTATACTATGCATTGGCCTTTACTTGTTGTGCATGAATTGTTCTTTTATGACATGCCGATGCATAGGAAGAGAGTTAGACTTTGTCATTGCTTGATATATGTTACTAGGTGCTCACTACTAAATTACAAATCATTGTTAATTAAAATTGGTTTTGATATACCTTGGGATCCGGGTGGATCCATTACTTGAGCACTATATGCCTAGCTTAATGGCTTTAAAGAAAGCTCTGCCAGGGAGACAACCCGGAAGTTTTAGAGAGTCATTTATTTCTGTTGAGTGCTTTTATATAGTTTAAAAACAAAAAATAAAGAGGGGAACTCAAAACTTTTCAAAAAGGAAAGTGAAAGTGAGAGAGACAAGCATTGTTGAAGTGGGAGAGCTCCTTGAACTTTGTTCATGCTCACGGAAACTTTGTGAATCTTAATTATAGAAACTTTTCAACAAAAATAATTATCCCCTTGTACAATTAAATTGTATTATAAAAATAATGTGCCAAGGTTTGCCTTTAGGATGTTTACAATGCTTGTTGGTTTGTACGGTGCAGGACAGAAACTTTGGCTGTAGTGCGTGATTTTACATTTTTAACTGGAACGTCAATTGGTTCTGATTCCTTTTGCACTGTCTTGATATACAAGTTGTTTATTTTTCCTAAGTTTGGTAGAATTTGTGGGGTACAAAAGTATGGTGGATGTTCAGATTGCTATAGACTGTTCTGTTTTTGACAGATTCTGTTTTTGATGCATAGTTTGCTGGTTTTGATGAATCTATCGATTTATATTAGTGTATTAAGCCATGGAAAAGTTATATTAAAGTATACACAATGCAAAAACAAAATATGAATTGGTTTGCAACAGTACTTGGAGTGGTGATTTGCTTTATTATACATACAGATCTTACCAAGTTTTTTGTTGAAGTTTTGTGTGGATGAAGTGTCTAAACGGGGAGGTCTCGATATGAGGAAAAGGAAGAGAGGCAAGAGCTCAAGCTTGGGGATGCCCAAGGCACCCCAAGTAAATATTCAAGGAGACTCAAGCGTCTAAGCTTGGGGATGCCCCGGAAGCCATCCCCTCTTTCTTCAACAAGTATCGGTATGTTTTCGTATTCATTTCGTTTATGCATTATGTGCAAGTCTTGGAGCGTCTTTTGCATTTAGTTTTCATTTTGCTTTTATGCACCATGCTGGTATGAGATAGTCCTTGGTTGATTTATATAATGCTCATTGCACTTCACTTATATATTTTGAGTATGGCTTTATGGAATGCTTCATGTGCTTCACTTATATCATTTGAAGTTTGGATTGCATGTTTCTCTTTACATAGGAAACCGCCATTTGTAGAATGCTCTTTTGCTTCACTTATATTTGTTAGAGTGTGGGCATATCTTTTGTAGAAAGAATTAAACTCTCTTGCTTCACTTATATCTATTTAGAGAGATGACAGGAATTGGTCATTCACATGGTTAGTCATAAAATCCTACATAAACATGTAGATCGCTGAATATGATATGTTTGATTCCTTGCAATAGTTTTGCGATATAAAGATGGTGATATTAGAGTCATGATAATGGGTGGTTGTGGATTGTAGAGACACTTGTGTTGAGGTTTGCAACTCCCGTAGCATGCACGTATGGTAACCGTTATGTGACAAATTTGAAGCATGGGTGTTTCTTTGATTGTCTTCTTTATGAGTGGCGGTCGGGGACGAGCGATGGTCTTTTCCTACCAATCTATCCCCCTAGGGGCATGCGTAGTAGTACTTTGCTTCGAGGGCTAATAAACTTTCACAATAAGTATATGAGTTCTTTATGACTAATGTGAGTCCATGGATTATACGCACTTTTACCTTTCCATCATTGCTAGCCTCTTCGGTACCGTGCATTGCCCTTTCTCACCTCGAGAGTTGGTGCAAACTTCGCCGGTGCATCCAAACCCCGTGATATGATACGCTCTATCACACATAAGCCTCATTATATCTTCCTCAAAACATCCACCATACCTACCTATCATGGCATTTCCATAGCCATTCCAAGATATATTGCCATGCAACTTTCATCATCATCATATACATGACTTGAGCATTCATTGTCATATTGCTTTGCATGATCGTAAGATAGCTAGCATGATGTTTTCATGGCTTGTCCGGTTTTTTATGTCATTGCTACACTAGATCATTGCACATCCTGGTACACCGCCAGAAGCATTCATATAGAGTCATATCTTTGTTCCAGTATCGAGGTGTAATATCGAGTTGTAAGTAAATAAAAGTGTGATGATCATCATTATAGAACATTGCCCCATAAAAAAGAAAAAAAGAAAAGATGGAAAGGCCAAAGAAGCCTAAATAAAAAAAGGGGCCAAAGAAGCCCACCGGAAAAAAAGAAAAAGAAAAAAAAGAAAAAGAAAAGGGGCAATGTTACTATCCTTTTTCCACACTTGTGCTTCAAAGTAGCACCATGTTCTTCATATAGATTGTCTCCTATGTTGTCATTTTCATATACTAGTGGGCATTTTCATTATAGAACTTGGCTTGTATATTCCAATGATGGGCTTCCTCAAATGCCCTAGGTCTTCATGAGCAAGCAAGTTGGATGCACACCCACTTAGTTTCTTTTGTTGAGATTTCATACACTTATAGCTCTAGTGCATCCGTTGCATGGCAATCCCTACTCCTCGCATTGACATCAATTAATGGGCATCTCCATAGCCCGTTGATTAGCCGTGTCGATGTGAGACTTTCTCCCTTTTTGTCTTCACCGTATAAACCTCCACCATCATATTCTATTCCACCTATAGTGTTATATCCATGGCTTGCGCTCATGTATTGCGTGAGGGTTGAAAAAGCTGACGCACATTAAAATGTATGAACCAATTGCTCGGCTTGTCATCGGGGTTGTGCATGATGGGAGCATTTTTGTGTGACGAAAATGAAGCATGGCCAAACTATAGATTTTGTAGGGATAAGCTTGCTTTGGCCTTCTTGTTTTAAAAAGACATGATTGCTTTATTGGTACGCTCGAAGTATTATTGTTTTTATGTCAAATGATAGACTACTGCTTTGAATCACTCGTGTCTTAATATTCATGCCATGATTAGACATATGATCAAGATTATGCTAGGTAGCATTCCACATCAAAAATTATCTTTTTTATCATTTACCTACTCGAGGACGAGCAGGAATTAAGCTTGGGGATGCTGATACATCTCCGTGGTATCTATAAATTTTGATTGTTCCATGCCAATATTATTCAACTTTTATGTACTTTTGGCAACTTTTTATACTATTTTTTTGGACTAACATATTGATCCAGTGCCCAGTGCCAGTTCCTGTCCGTTGCATGTTTTTTGTTTCGCAGAAACCCAATATCAAACGGAGTCCAAACGGGATGAAAATGGACCATGTATAATTTTGGAATATTTGTGATTTTTGGGAAGTAAAATCAACGCGAGACGGTGCCCGAGGGGGCCAGGAGATAGAGGGGCACGCCCCAGGGAGGCAAGCGCGCCCTGGACTCTCATGGGCCCCCTGTAAGGTGGTTGACGCTCTTCTTTTGCCGCAAGAAAGCTAATTTTATGAGAAAGATCTGGGCAAAAGATTCACCCCAATCGGAGTTACGGATCTCCGGATATAAAAGAAACGGTGAAGGGGCAGAATCTGAGAACGCAGAAACAGAGAGATAGATCCAATCTCGGAGGGCCTCTCGCCCCTCCCACACCATGGGAGCCAAGGACCAGAGGGGAAACCCTTCTCCCATCTAGGGAGGAGGTCAAGGAAGAAGAATAAGAAGGGGGGCTCTCTCCCCCTTGCTTCCGGTGGCGCCGGAACACCGCCGGGGGCCATCATCGTCACCGCGATCTTCACCAACACCTCCATCATCTTCACCAACGTCTCCATCACCTTCCTCAATCTATATTCAGCGGTCCACTCTCCCGCAACCCGCTATACCCTCTACTTGAACATGGTGCTTTATGCTTCATATTATTTTCCAATGATGTGTTGCCATCCTATGATGTCTGAGTAGATTTTTCGTTGTCCTATCGGTGATTGATGAATTGCTATGATTGGTTTGAGTTGCATGTTTTATTATTGGTGCTGTCCTATTGTGCCCTCCGTGTCGTGCAAGCGTGAGGGATTCCCGCTGTAGGGTTTGCAATATGTTTATGATTTGCTTATGGTGGGTGGCGTGAGTGACAAAAGCACAGACCCGAGTAAGTAGGTTGTTTACGTATGGGATAAAGGGGACTTGATACTTTAATGCTATGGTTGGGTTTTACCTTAATGAATCTTTAGTATTTGCGGAGGCTTGCTAGATTTCAAATCATAAGTGCATATGATCCAAATAGAGAAAGTATGTTAGCTTATGCCTCTCCCTCAAATAGAATTGCAATAGTGATTATCGGTCTAGTAACTTAGTCAATTGCTTAGGGACAATAACACAACTCCTACCACCACTTATCCACACTCGCTTTATTTACTGTATTGCATCTTTATCTAAACAGCCCCTAGTTTATATTTACGTGCTCTTTATTATCTCGCAAACCTATCCAACAACACCTACAAAGTACTTCTAGTTTCATACTTGTTCTAGGTAAAGCGAACGTCAAGCGTGCGCAGAGTTGTATCGGTGGTCGATAGAACTTGAGGGAATATTTATTCTACCTTTAGCTCCTCGTTGGGTTCGACACTCTTACTTATCGAAAACTATTGCAATCCCCTACACTTGTGGGTTATCACTAGCCGAGATGATGACGTCGCACCGATCAATGAGTTCCTCCACCACGTCATCTCTCAGATCGGGGCAAGAATAACGGGGTCGTTTCCGTCCTGTTCCCTCCATGGAGAAGATGATCAAACAATGGAAGAATAAAGAGTGAAGGGATGAAGGAAAATGGAGGATGGAGAGGAGGAGCGTGTGACAGCAGTTCCAAATCGAGAGGGAAAGGCGAATAGTCGATGGACGGTTGCCAGTTTGCCACGGTTCACGAAGGGGCGCCCCGGCCTACACGTCGGTTCGGAAATACTCCTACTACTCGCCGCCGTCTCACAGATATGTTGGAACTGGACCACATGTCAACGAAACATGGTGTGTAATTTCTCATGCAAAATGTGATCTGGCCGCATTGGCCCAAGGTGCTGCATTAGTTATCGACCTTTATTTTTCTAATGGTGTGCCATTCAGTTTTGAAGCACGACTAACTAGTACTGTACACAGAGAAAATATAAACTACTCTACCACTACTCCACCTCCAGTACTAGTAGTATAAAAAAGATATATAGGCAGGAGCTTCAGCGCTTTCTTGCCAAGGGCTACCCACTTGCTTCTCACACTACCACCCTCTCTCCAGATCTAAAAAAGACGGCCCCTCTCTCCCTCCTCACCGGTGGTCACAGATCCGCCGGGGAAGAAAAGGACGTGCAATGTTGATGCACTCGTCATCGGCGAGCGAGGTCACGCACTGACGACAAGGCCGTCCTCTCAGACCTAGCGCCCGCGCGGGATGGCCTCCATCCCCAAGCTCGCTGCCGTAGTGTGTGCGGAGGACGACGACCACGAGCGAAGCCAATTCCCGCTGACCCTCAGGTATGCTACCTCTTTTCGAACTATACCCTTGTTCTATTACCCCATCTGCCACGTGGTTGCATGTGGATCTTTTTTCACTCCACCATCTTCCCAATTTGCTATCCTCTTCTCTGCTGGCCACGCAGACGAAAACCATAATTTGCACTATTAAAGGAAACCCTACTTCATGCAGACTAATCCATGTCTGGGTTGAATAAGGAAAGGAAGGGAGACTGTACTGTCCAAGAGAGTAGGCATCGAACCCGCATCTAGGTTGAAAAGGGGAAAATCAGTAGCTAAGGAACGAGTCTCGTGTCTCTTGGTTGAAGAAGGGTAGAAAGGCATGACAACGCAATAGAGATTGACCAGGTCGATCGGTTTGTTGTCCTCACATAGGAAAAAGGTGGCTAAAGAGAACAAAAATGGGACGTAATCCACAGATGCTGCCTGGATGTTTGTTGCTCTGGGCAACCATACCTCCCTCACCACTCTGTGTCGGTGGAGGTACATCGTACTGGTGCACCCACTTTTCGAATGGGCCTCCCATGCTCTTATTGCCACTTTTTTGCTGTTAGTATAACACCAGCAGTCAATTCAAGCAATGCTACTGCTAAAGTGATGCCACATTTAACTAATGCCGCTCTCAGTCTAATGCCACCGATAAATTTAAGCAATGCCATTTAATGTCACTGGATTATTTCAGGGTTAGCTGTTGATTGTGGATGTATTAAAGATTTTTCAGCTAAGGCATTCTAATGTTGTTGCACAACCAGTATACCAACGATGAAACTTGTTACTACCTTCAGATTTTTGCTTATAGATTACATACCTCACTTTCATGACATAAGTTAATTTTTTTGTACAGTGTCACCAAAATGCCAAGGCGCTGATGTCATTTTATTTTGGTTAAACTACACAGACAATTATGAAGACAAGAGGAAAGGTCAAGAGTGGGCACCTCCTCCTCCGGCTGTTCTCTTGATTCGTTCGATCAAGTTTTTATGTTTGATCAATTATCAAGATTGGGATAGCAATTTTTAGGGTCCCCCCGAGTTCGAAATGATATTTACCTTGGAGGTACATGGTTTGCAATTTTTTCATACTATCCTTAGTTAATAATGCTAGTTACCTTCAGACTTCTGTATTTGGTTTAATGCTCATGCACAGCTAGTATACCAATGCTGAAACTTGTTACCTTTACATTTTGTATTGTTAATTCTTATAGAAACCTTCCAGTGCTAGAGTTTATTGAAATATGTTCAGTAAAACCATTGTACTATACCCTATAATAAACTAACTACTCTACTATTGCACTAGCCACTAGATTAGTGTATATTTGTAGTATTCGAATCGTGTTGCATTAGCATATGGACACAAATAAAGTGTGGCAAGCTTTCCCAGATATGTGCTCAAGAAAACTACTACCTATTTTTCTAAATACTAGACGTTTGGGTACTTTAAATTGAACCGCGAAAACGTCTTATATTAAGGAGTAGAGGGTGTAGAGTTCACTCAAATTATCCTGGTAAAGCAAGTCACACCTTTGTTAAAATTAATGTTCATTATGTTATCAGATGAGGTCTGTATGTTTGTCTCTAATGCTTGTCGACTACATACCCGACATCATGATGTAATGTTAAGTCATTTCCTTTTGTACAGTGTCACTGAATTGTCAAGGCAGTGATGGCATTTTATTACAGTAGAACTGCACAAAATTTTCTTAAAAGAAGAGGAAAGGACAGGAATGGCTCAATTTTTCAGAAAAACCTATGTATGCCTTCCTGACATCAGCCGTTGTTGCTTTATTTATTCCTTTATAAACAGGTGGTTAGAAACAGTCTTGCTACCTTTTCCCATTAAGAAATTGGAATGCTTATATTTGTGAGTCTATGCTTCAACTAGTGCCACTTTTATAGTAATCACACTTTCAATATCTATGCAAACAGGGATGCTCGATTTTAGTGGAATTGCACAAAAAGTCCAACTGGTTCAACATTAGGAGCATGTTTATTTCCAAACCTTTATATCAAATTGGTGTCACTATGAGTTGTTCATTACGAAGGTACATGGTTTGCTACTATCTTGCTACTCTTTTCGTACTGTCATTAGATAGTAATACTAGTGGTTTGCATGTGAATTTATTGGCAGGGTGGACCTACATTAGAGGTGCAGGACAGGATTCAATGATTGGATGCTCAATTTCGGTTGTATCGATTTCACCTCTTCCATCACTCCAAACATGGTGTGGTATATGTTTACTAGCTGCTTGATATTTGTGCAGACAGAGATGTCTGCCCGTTGCTATTTGGCAAACAAACAAAGTGTCCGCAATTTTGGTTGAACTGCACAAGAGAATAGTATAGTCACTGCATGCAGTGCCATTTGAAAATAGACACAAAGATTGGATAGTCACTTCATGGACTGCAGAAAAGTAGTACTATACTATTTACTGGACAACACTAGGTGCTTCATTGCTTTGGTCTGATTATACAATGGGCCTCATTTTCCCTAAGTTAAAGTTTGTATTCCAAAAATAGTCTCGCGGTGTGATCGAGAGAAGACCAAATCATATTGCAGTGGATGTTCCTCCATCATGTGTGGTTCATTCTCATGGTTCCAGCTGTTGGTGAAACCACTTACATTTGCAAGACGAATTGTAGACTTCACAAACAAATTTGTCTTTCAGACTGTACTGAATGTTGGCCAAGAGAAGCATCCATGTTAGTAGGAAGAACAGTTGTTTTTTCTAGATCTTTGCTTTTGGAGCTACATATTTGTATATGATCTGTGAATCATTGAGATGCATTAACATGTTGATATTATGTATGGGAATCGTACTAGTTAGTTTTAGTTGCGACGCAAGATCCGAAGTGGCTGATCTTTGCTTTTGGAGCTACATATTTGAATATGACCTGTGAATCATTGAGATGCATTAACAGTTACTTATTTTTGTTTGCTCAGTGTTTACAAGTTACTGATCGATCACTAGCTAGCCTAAAAATGCGGTCCTAGCAGTTTTATTTGTGACGCAAGATGCGAAGTGGCAATTTTTTGAATAAAAATGCCTACCTCTGAAGAAACTGAAAAGCTACACTATTAATCCTACACGGATAAATAGCGGATCACGCACGTACTACCTTCTTTCCGGTTTGCAGGGCTCAATTCAAGAAACGACGTACTCAATCCTACACGAATAAATAGCGGATCACGCACGTACTAGTACCTCCTTTCCGGTTTGCAGGGCTTAATTCAAACCTCTCACCAACCAAGGTACTCCCTCCGTATGGGTTTATTAGTCCCATGAGCAAAGCAGCAAGACCAAGGCATGGCAATAATTAACGGCATGCAGAAGTTTAAGCCTAATTAATTCCAGCTATTTAAGTGGTTGCATGCATGCCCTCGGCTGCGACTCGTTGCATGCTGCTTCGTGTACTGCCTGCGAGCGATTCTGAGTGCCTGCATGCAGCCGACCGTAATTAAGGCAGCTAACTAATGCAAAAAAAAGATACGCTTTAATTGTTGTGGGCTTTTTAAATCCGTGGAATCATTATTGACAAGGAGGGAGATGATTAGAGTGCACTCGTTTGACCGCCATGCCGGCGTGCGACCCAGACGGGACGGGACGGCACAGTCATAATTTTAGTTTCCCTAGTTTTCCATGGCAAGCTAGTGCGCTAAGCCATTATGCATTGAATTCCGATGAGCGTCGTGCTACCTTCCCCCTATAAGTATTGCTTCCCGGCCTTCTCTGGTGCCACCGTGACCCAACTCGCCATATCCTCATAAGCCCCCACCGGCCCGACGTCGCTCGCCACGTCTGCCATGCCCCCGCCCGTCCGCGGTAGGCGATGCTGGAGGCGGTCACCGCTGGAACTAGTGTTCGGTTTTTCACCAGAAGGCAGACGGAGGGAGGAGGAATTCTATCTGTCTTTAGATGGCAATGCGCAGATCGAGGAGTTGTTGTAGCACGACCGCATGGCCGAGGAGCAGGAGTTGTTGGAGCATGACCGTCTGGCAGAGGAGCAGCGTATCGTCGATTTGCGCCGCCAGCGGGACATGGAGCAGCAGCGCACCGACGCTCTGAGTCGCGAGCAGAGCGCCCGCAACTAGGCCGACTACATGGAGGCCGGCGCCCGGCAAATAGCCCTGGAGGTTGTCGGGCACGCACGCGTTCGTGACGCCGATTTTTACTACCAGCACGTCAAGTGGGTTTCCCGCTTGGAAGCCGAAGCTTCGGTGGACCATGCCGGCATGGAAAGGGCCAACACGCGCGAGCAACGCACCCTATCGCACCTCTGGCAAGTCCAAAGAGAGGTGTAGGACGCCGGTGCCGGCGTTTAGCGTGTACCACAGATGGCGGCCGGCATCGTGTAGTTAGCTAAGAGTAAGTTAGTACTTGTACACTACTAGAGTATTAGTGGGAGTAGATAGTTAACTTGGCTATGATGGTTGTCAACGTGGAAGTTCAGTACTCTATATGTGGATCAGACCTTTTACTTTGCTCAGAATGTTGAACTTTCCGTTTGAACGTATGGAATGGGCTTTTATTCTTTTAAATGGGTTGTATTTGTCCTCCACGGCTAGAGGCTGACTCGTGGGCCTAGCAAGTTCATGTGTACACAATCAAGAGATGATTGTATGTGGAGAGGATGACAGCAGGGACCCGCCAAGGTCATGGCAGTATGCAAGCAAGTGCCTCCTTATTTCAAGCCAATAAAAAAATGGCTCCTCCTATTGGATTTCTGACATCTAGGTCCCATGCTATTGTCAACGTAGTCAATAAACGAGAGAATTGCACAACGAGCGGCTGACACCAGGGACCCAGCAGCTCGACAAGTTATTTTTGTTTTGGGTTAATTTGATAAATGCCACTCCAAATCTGGTGTATCCGAGAAATGCCACTGCAATTTCCAAACTTTGAAAAATGCCATTTCATGCCATTTCTAGTGGCATTTTTCGAAGTCTGGAGTGGCGTTTTTCAAAGTTTGCAAACTGCAGTAGCATTTTTCAAAGTTTGCAAAAATTGTAGTGGCATTTTTCAAAGTTTGGAAATCGCAGTGGCATTTTTATGAATCGCTATAATTGGAGTGGCATTTGTCTAATTTGTTTTTGAGACGGAAGTAGGGTGTCAACTGGGCTGTGCGGGACAGTCTGGCCTGTCTAGACAACCTTTTCTTTTATGTTTACCACAGACCAGCCCAGTAGTTTTTTTTTCTTTCTAAAAATGGCTAGCCCAGTTTTTTTGTGATTTGTCAAGTAAGTCACTTTATCAGGCTTGTTGGGCTGCAAATCTTTCAAGACGAGGAGAGCTTCATTCGGCTGGCCGAGAAAATGGCCTATCAGTAATGAGAAATGGCTTGTACATTTTTAAAACACATCAAGCCGGCAATTAGGTTCAAATATCTTTTTTTCATTTTGGGATTATAAATTGCATTGATTTTTATGCGTGGACAATTTATTGGAGTTTATATTGATATACATTTATTTTTAAAATCAGTCTGAATGTGACTCGAAATTTCGGGATTAAAAACAGTTCAGACTGCACCGACATATGCAAAATTTCGTATAATTTTTTAACTGTGGCCACAATATGGGTTGTAATGCTAACAAAAAGAATATGGGCTCCAAAAAAACCGTAAGAATTAGCAAATGGGATGTAAATTATTTGAAATAATGGCAGATGGGTTGTATGCTGGTTTCCACAGATTTGAGGCTTTCCACAGATGGCCTGTATACTCTTCGATGTCCATCAAACGGTCATCGTGCTTCTTCAATCTCTGCTCTTCCTGCTCCAGCCGCTCTAACAAGCGCCGGAGGGACTGCTTGCTCCCTTCTCCCCGCAGATGGATGTGCTGCTGTGCAGGCCTCACTGCCCCATCGTACTCCCATCACCCACAGTCCCACACCTGCTGTTATTCTCCGGCGACGGCAGACGAACCAGTAAACCCTCGTACAGTCGTACTCCCCTCCGCGTGGGAAACAACTGCCGAGTCTTCCCTGCCTCCATATCATTCCCTTCCTAGGCCTCGCCGTCGTCCACCGCCCTGGTGCTCTCAGCGCGGCCTGGTCAACGTGGTCAATGATCGACATGCATCTGAAGTGGACTGTACGTGGAGAGGCCGACAGCTGGGTCCACGGCCGCACGCAAGGAAATGCCTCCTTATTACGCGCAAAATAATGATTCCTCCACCTGACATCTGGGACCCACCAAAAGGGCCTCTGTATTTCGCGAAAAAAAACGTTACCGCCACTGACAGCTCGGACCCACCAGCTATATCTTCGCACGCAAGGAAGTGCCTCCTTATTACGCACAAAAAAAATGAATACTCCCCCTGCTAGCTGGGACCCAGTATAGTGGGCCTACTAAGTTGACGGGGACGAAGGGTTTTGTCAACTTAGTCAATATGCACGATTCTAGCTCGACTGCCCGTACGATGTCCATCCAATGGCCGTAGTGCTTGTTCAACCTCTGGTCTTCTTGCACCAGCCGCCCAAAGCAGCGCCGGTCGTGCCGCCTGCTCCTGCCTCCCGTCGTCGGCTGTGCTGCCGCGGAGGCCTCACCGCCCCCATACTACTCCCACCGCTGGCCAGGCCATCCTTCCACTCCACTCACCCACACCCCCTGTTATTCTTTCTGCGGCGACGGCAGCGCAGCCGAACCAGTGAACCCACGTACTACTCTCCGCGTGGGCATCCACTGTCGTGTCTTCCCCGGCTCCGCGTCGTCCCCTTCCTAGGCCTCGCCGTCGTCCACCACCGTGGTGCTCTCGGTGCGGCGTGGTCAATTTGGTCAACAACCGAATTCCATCAGAAGAATACTACACGTGGAGAGGCTGACAGCTGGGTCCACGGCAGCCGCAAGGAAGTGCCTCCTTATTATGTGAAAATAATTATTCCTCCACCTTACAGCAGTGACCCACCGGATGGGCCACCAGTATTTCGCGAAAAATTGTTTGCCCCTGACTGCTGGGACCCACCCGACGGGCCACCGTATTTCACGAAAAAAACATTCCCCCTGCTGTCAGTTCGGACCAACCGGAAGTGCCTCCTTATTAGGCACAAAAAAATGAATACCCCCCTGCTAGCTAGGACCCACCTTGGTGGGAGGCTGACTTGTGGGCCTACTAAGTTGACGGGGACGGAGGGCTTTGTCAACTTAGTCAATATAAATGATTCTAGCTCCAGTGACCGTACGATGTCCATCCAACGGCCGTACTGCTTCTTCAACCTCTGGTCTTCTTGCTCTAGCCGCCCAAAGCAGCGCCGGTCGTGTCGCATGCTCCTGCCTCCCGTGGCTGGATGTGCTGCCGCGGAGGCCTCACCGCCCCCTACTATTCCCACCGCTGGCTAGGCCCTACGGCGATGGCAACCTCACACCGCAGCCGAACCAGTGAACCCTTGTACTCCTCTCCGCGCGGGCTTCCACTTCCGCGTCTTCCCCAGCTCCCCGTCGTCCCCTTCCTAGGCCTCGCTATTGTCCACCGCCCTGGTGCTCTCGGCGCGGCGTGGTCAACATGGTCAAGGAACGACTTCCATCGGACGTGGACTATACGTGGAGAGGCTGATAGCTGGGTCCACGACCGCAGCAAGGAAGTGCCTCCTTATTACGTGTAAAATAATTATTCCTCCACCTAACAGCGGGGACCCACTGAACCAGCCACCATATTTCGGGAAAAAAACATTTCCCCCTGACTGCTGGGACCCACCAGCTACATCTTCGCACACAAGGAAGTGCGTCCGGGCAAAAAAAAAAGATTCGCCCCCTGACTGCTGGGACCCACCAGCTACACCTTCGCACGCAAGGAAGTGCGTCCGGGCAAAAAAACGATTCGCCCCCTGACTGCTGGGACCCACCAGCTACATCTTTGCACGCAAGGAAGTGC
>NC_057813.1:271681166-271685848 GCF_018294505.1 Triticum aestivum
AAAAAAAAAACAATTCGCCCCCCTGACTGCTGGGACCCACCAGCTACATCTTTGCAAGCAAGGAAGTGCATGACAGTCAGGACCCACCTGGTCGAAGCGTACGTAGCGTTGTCATTTTGGTGGCGAACGTGTACGTACATATATACTGGTGGATATAGAGGCGCGCACGTGTGGTAGTAGAGGCGCGCATGTAGCATGTACATGTATGTACAGCGGCCAGGGTGCAAGAAATAAAATACGGCCACGTATGTGTACATATGGGCGGGGTCTCGAATGCCTACTCGCGCATACGTACGGCCAGGGCTCGTGTACATGGCTGGGTCGGAACAGAGAAACAGCGTCGTCGTCGTGTTCATGGGGAGCCAACCGGCTGGGTCGGAACGAAATGTGTGGTCGTGTTCATCGGGAGGGCTTGGACAGAACAGGCGATGGAAACGAGGCCTGGCGTACCGCAGAACGAAGGAAACGGACCACCTACGTTCGGAACGGGTTCCTGTTGATCGGGAGGGGTGTGGCGAACCGCAAAACAGAGGAAACAGACCTCCTACGGTCGAAATGGGGGTCCTGTTGATCAGCAGGGGGTGTGGCGTACTGCAAAACGGACGAAACGGACTTGTGTTGGAGCGCTACGGTCGAAACGGGGGTCCTGTTGATCGGGAGGGGTGTGCCGTACCACAAAACGGATGAAACAGACTTGTGTTGGAGCGCTATGGTCGAAACAGGGGTCCTGTTCATCAGGAGGGGTGTGGCGTACCGCAAAACGGGACTCCACGGGATAAAGTTCATCTCCACCGTCGACCTCCTCCAGCCTCCACGGGCTACCGTCGACCTCCTCCAGCCTCCACGGGCTCCTGTTCATCCAGCCTCCATCGCGCGCTACACCACTAGCTACTGTTCAACCACCCCTCCATCGTCTACTGTTCATCCAGCCCTCCACACCACGGAGTCCTATTCAACCACCCCTCCACGGGCACCCCTCCATCGTGTACTGTTCATCCAGCCCTCCACACCACGGGGTCCTGTTCATCCAGAGGCAATGCCACCACTCACTGTTCATCCACCACCCCCCCCTGCAACGCTCACTGTTCATCCCATAGGCAGCATCGATCGGCTTCGGTTAGCAGCAGTAGCAAAGGAATCGCTCGATCGGGTTCAGTTAACAGCCATCGATCGATCGCTCGGGTTCAGTAACACGTAGCCTGCAGTGCAATCACTCGGGTTCAGTTAGAGCCCAACGCCGCGCTCGGGTTCAGTTAGAGCCAACGCCTCGCACACACACGCGTACGTGTACGAGAGAAACGCGCATCGCTCAGCCCCCGACCTCCCACCGTAACCGGCAACTCCCCAAAATTTTCCTCCCCCTTGCTTCTACCACGGTTTTTCCCGTCATGGACGGCCCAAAGAATGTCATGCAGCTGCGTCTCCTGTCCGCCCAGGATGAAAAGCCCATTTTCTGTCATGATTTTTTGTCATAGAAGTAGGAGCCCACCACATCTATGATGATACCAGGTTTTGTCACAATTATCATCATAGAAGTGTCATATGTATGACAGGAAAAAAATTCGTTCGGCCCAAAATGTCATGGATGTGTCTTTTTTTTGTAGTGATTGTCCTTTGCCTCGTCCTTGGTCTGGCCAAACAGCACCTCGCCCGCTTCATCGCCCTCTTTGCTAGCCTCTTTGTAGGCGGCCGCAGCCTCCGCCACCCGCATGCGGTACCGCCAGCGCTCGAGGCGGCCCTTGCGGGCGGAGCGGTACGAGTCGAGCAGCGCCTCCTGCTCCGCCCGCTCCGCGGCGATCTTCTCCTCTGCCTGCAGGTGCTCCTGGAAGAGATGGTGGTTGTAGGCGGCATTGGCCTGCACCTCCCGGAACTGCTCCTCACGCATCTACCTCACCCTATCCATATATTGGGCACGGGCCTCGCCAATGGTCATGGTGCAATGCACCAGCGAGGATGGCGCGGCGGAGGGGGTTGGCGCCGGATCGTCGACTACCATGTTCTCCATTGGGACATCATCGTCCTTCGGCTGCCTGCTAGCCATCCGGTCGGCAGCAATGGTTGCCATCTCCTTGTGGTCCATCGTCCGCCCGTCCCGAAGAGCGCTGGAGCACGAGGAAGCCATGGTGGGCAGTAGTGGTGTGGACAGGAGAAAGGGAACAGATGCGGATGACTACGGTTATGGCCGGCGCAGCAGTTTATATAGCAATGGTGGGCGGGCGGAGGGACGGACGTGTGGCGCCGGAGTAGCCACCTTGGCAACCGTGTATCATTAATGTGTGCGGCAGATGGATGGACGGACGGCACTTGTGTCGTTTGAAGGCGGAGCGATCGCCTGCACTGGGAAGCGGGGGGGCGGCGCTGACTGTTTCGGGCGGAAAGCGCGCGCGGGCGAGGAGATGACTTTACTTGGAGAGGATGACAATGGGGACCCACCAGGTGCATAGCCTCACGTACGCAAGTGCCTCCTTATTATATATATATATATATATATATATATAACTATAATTTATTTTGCTTCCTCCTGGTTTCCTGACATCATGGTCCCACACCATTGTCAACCTATGTACTCCCTCCTTTCCGGTTTATAGGGCTTATCTCGAAATTTTGATTTTTCCATTTTATAAGGCTCAATTTGGTTCTTTTCCATCACATGTTCAGATTCCAAGGTGCATTAAATCATTGCATGCAAGTATTAAGAGAAAATTGACCAATGCATGTACTTTGTGCATGCATGCATTGCAATTAATGCATTGATAAACATAATTTTTTGAGGATAACCAGAGCATTAATTAGGTGCTTTTGCAAAACTACAAAAAGTATTCCACCACTCGCCATCTACCTTGATCGGTGAGATTTTTGAATTGAGCATTATAAACCGGAAAGGAGGGAGTAGTCAATAAACGAGAGAATTGCACAAGAAGCGGACGATAGCTGGGACCAAGCAGCTCGAGCGGTATTTGTGTTTTTGAGGTGTGAGCACCGCATAGTTTTTCGATGTTTAGCCCAGATATTAATTTTTCTCCTCTGAAAAACAACGAAAACATCGCTGCAGGTATTACTGGGTGGGTTGTGGCCCGTCTAGCCCAGGCCAGATATCCAGCCCAGATATTAAGTTTTTTCAAGCTGAAAATGGCTAACCCAGCTATACTTATTTTTAGGAATACCCAAGCAAGGTCAAGTTGTTATTCTCCGCCGTGCTGGGCTGCAAATCTTTCATAGGAGGGATGCATTAGGCTTAACAAGAAAATGGGCTTTAAGAAATAATAAATGGGATGTAATTATAAAAACTGGGTAGTAACTATAAAAAAATGCACCAAACAGTGATTACTTTATAAAATATTATTTTTTGGATATTGAAAATTTCAATTTCATTAATTGTTGCGAGCGTAATGTTTCGTTGGATTTTTACATAATATAAATTTATATTGAAATTGTATTTAATCTGACTAGAAATTTCGGGATAAAAATATTCGGATCCCATCATAATGTGGGAAATTTTATTGAATTTTGTTTTAAACGGTTGGTTGAAATGGGTTGTACTTTTAACAAACTGTAAATGGGCTGTAGTAAATTCCATTAGAATTCAAAAATGGGCTACACATTCTTACAAATCTCAAATGGGCTACACATTATTACAAATCTCAAATGGGCTATAAGTTCTCTGCCACACACTTCTGGCATTACTAAGTTGACGCGTCCCCTAAAAAAACAGAGTTGACGCGTATGCAAGGCTTTGTCAACTTATAGTCAACACACGGTTCTAGCAGAAGTGGTCGTTGGATGTCCATCCAACGGATGCCGTGCTTCTTCTTCAATCTTGGATATTCTAGCTTCACCCGCCCAAAAAATGATTCCTCCCCCTGACATCTGGGGTGCACCGTTTCGGAAGCGGACCTGTGGGCCTACTAAGTTGACGTACCAAGGGCTTTTTCAACTTAGTCAATATAAACGATTCTAGCTGCAGTGACCGTACAATGTCCATCCAACGGCCGTCGTGCTTCTTCAACCTCTGGTCTTCTTGCTCCAGCCGCCCAAAGCAGCGCCGGTCGTGCCGCCTGCTCCTGCCTCCCGTGGCCGGCTGTGCTACCGTGGAGGACTCACCGCCCCCTACTACTCCCACCGCTGGCCAGGCCATCCCTCCACTCACCCACACCCCCTGTTATTCTGCGGCGACGGCAGCGCAGCCGAACCAGTGAACCCTCGTACTCCTCTCTACGTGTTCATCCACTATCGCATCTTCCCCGGCTCCGCGTCGTCCCCTTCCTAGGCCTCGTTGTCGTCCATCGCCGTGGTGCTCTCGGCGCGGCGTGGTTAACGTGGTCAAGGAACGACTTCCATCGGACGTGGACTATACGTGGAGAGGCTGATAGCTGGGTCCACGGGAGCCGCAAGGAAGTGCCTCCTTATTATGCGCAAAATAATTATTCCTCCACCTGACAGCAGGGACCCAACGGACGGGCCACAGTATTTCGCGAAAAAAATGATTCGCCCCCTGACTGCTGGAACCCACGAGCTACATCTTCGCACGCAAAGAAGTGCGTCCGGGAAAAAAACCATTCGCCCCCTGACTGCTGGGACCCACCATCTACATCTTCGTACGCAAGGAAGTGCGTCCGAAAAAAAAACGATTCGCCCCCCGACTGCTGGGACCCTCCAGCTACACCTTCGCACGCAAGGAAGTG
>NC_057813.1:271686173-271687268 GCF_018294505.1 Triticum aestivum
GGAAGTGCGTCCGGGCAAAAAATAAATGATTCGCCCCCCTGACTGCTGGGACCCAGCAGCTACACCTTCGCACGCAAGGAAGTGCGGCCGGGCAAAAAAAACAAAACGATTCGCCCCCCTGACTGCTGGGACCCACCAGCTACATCTTCTCAGGCAAGGAAGTGCCTGACAGTCGGGACACACCTGGTCGAAGTGTACGTAGCGTTGTCATTCTGGTCGCGAACATGTACGTACATATATACTGGTCGATGTAGAGGCACGCACGTGTCGTAGTAGAGGCGTGTACGTGTCGTAGTAGAGGCGTGTACGTGTCGTAGTAGAGGCGTGCACGTAGCATGTACACGTACGTACAACGGCCAAGGTGCAAAAAAGAAAATACGGGCACGTATATGTACATACGGGCGGGGTCTCGAACGCCTACTCGCGCATACGTATGGCCAGGGCTCGTGCACATGGCTGGGTCGGAACGGAGAAACAGCGTCGTCATCGTGTTCATGGGGAGCCAACCGGCTAGGTCGGAACGGAATGCATGGTCGTCCTCATCGGGAGGGCTTGGACAGAACAGGCGATGGAAACGAGGCCTCGTGTACCGCACAACGGAGGAAATGGACCTCCTACGTTTTGAACGGGGTCCTGTCGATCGGGAGGGGTGTGGCATACCACAAAACGGAGGAAACGGACCTCCTACGTTTCGAAACGGGGATCATGTTTATCGGGAGGGGTGTGGCGTACTGCAAAACAGACAAAATGGACCTCCTACGATCGAAACGGGGGTCCTGTTGATCGGGAGGGGTGTGGCGTACCGCAAAACGGACGAACCTGACTTGTGTTGGAACGCTACGGTCGGAAAGGGGGTCCTGTTCATCAGGAGGGGTGTGTCGTACCACAAAACGGGACTCCACGGGATACTGTTCATCTCCACCGTCGACCTCCTCCAGCCTCCACGGCTACCGTCGACCTCCTCCAGCCACCACGGGCTCATGTTCATCCAGCCTCCACCGCGCGCTACTCCACTGGCTACTGTTCAACCACCCCTCCACCGTCTACTGTTCATCCAGCCCTCCACACCACGGGGTCCTGTTCAACCACCCCTCC
>NC_057813.1:271687562-271714525 GCF_018294505.1 Triticum aestivum
AACGCTCACTGTTGATCCAATCAATCGGCTTCAGTTAGCAGCAGTAGCGAAGGAATCGCTCGATCGGGTTCAGTTAATAGCCATCGATCGATCGCTCGGGTTCAGTAACGCGTAGCCTGCAGTGCAATCGCTCGGGTTCAGTTAGAGCCCAACGCCTCGCTCGGGTTCAGTTAGAGCCAACGCCTCACGCACACGCGCGTACGTGTACGAGAGAAGCGTGCATCGCTCGGCCCCCGACCTCCCACCGTAACCGGCAACTCCTCAAAATTTTCCTCCCCCTTGCTTCTACCATGGTTTTTTCCGTCATGGATGACCCAAAGAATGTCATGCAGCTGCGTCTCCGGCCCGCCCAGGACGAAAAGCCCATTTTCTATCATGATTTTCTGTCATACAAGTAGGATCCCACCACATCTATTATGATACCGGGTTTTTGCACAATTATCGTCATAGAAGTGTCATATGTATGACAAAAAAAATTCGTTCAGCCCAAAATGTCACGGATGTGTCTTTTTTTGTAGTGAATCTTGATGCCTATGAACCTGAACCTTAATGAAATTTGAAGTATGTTATCTGTACTTTGAGTGCATGTCAAGTTTGTGCTCATATAATTCTTGTAGCATGTTGTTTTGATGATTGCAAAGTGCCTAGTTGCTGTTTTGGGCAAATTATTGTTATATCTTGTTTGGAGTGTATGTGTTGCACCGTTGGTCCGTTTTCATCATGCTTTATATGAAACTTGCTTAGAATTGCATGTAGTTTAATCATGTCATGTTGAATCCTTGTGTTGAGTGTGTTTTCTTGATGTTTGAACACATTTTGCATCAATGCCATGTTTAGCTTGTTTTGCTCATATCTTCTAGGCTCTAGCTCCGAATTAAATGAACCTTATATGTAACTTCACTAGAATTTCATGTAGATTGTCTTGGTGCATCTTAACTTGATGTTTAACTACTTGAACATAAGGTTTATTCAGATCTGGACCAATTTTGAAATTTTCATATGAGGACTTACCGGAATTGTTATATGTTGTTCCGGACTCATTTAAACTTGCTTTGATGTGTTGATCTTGTATGCATCATCTCTTGCCATGAGTAGCATCATATAGCCTTTGGCCTGCATCATACTTGGTTGAGCATCATGTCATGTTTATGTGTTGCGTGTTTACCATGTTGTTAGTTTCTTTTCGGTTGTGCTTCTTCTCAATAGTTCATGTTTCATTGCGATCGTGAGGATTCGTTCGTCTACGCCTAGTTCGTCTTCGCCCATTCGTCTTCTTCGTGGACTCGTTCTTCTTCCTATCGGGATTTCAGGCAATATGACCGTCACCCTACATCTCACTACTATCATTGCTATGCTAGTTGTCTCGATGATATCGCTATGTCGCGCTACCTACCACTTATTTATCAAGCCTCCCAAATTTCCATGACGGCCTCTAACCTTTTTTACCCTTCCTAGCAAATCATTGTTTGACTATGTTACAGCTTTGCTCAGCCCCTCTTATAGCATTGCTAGTTGCAGGTGCAGGTAATGTGATGATCATGACGCGAGAGTGATGTTTACTTATTTTGGAGTTCTTCTGCTTCTTCTTCGATCAGGGGATAGGTTCCAGGTCGGCAGCCTGGGCTAGCAGGGTGGATGTCGTTTGAGTTTCTGTTTGTGTTTCATTCGTAGTCAGATGTTGCTCTTGTGTATGATGATGTTGTATTCGTGTGGCATTGTATGCCTCTTGTATGTATCTCCAACTAATATGTAATGGTACGATGTAATGATATCCACCTTGCAAAAGCGTCTCAAATATGCGCTTCTATCCTTGGTGTGACCTTCAAGTTCCTTTAGGATAGGGTCGCATATTGGGCATGACAAGTATGATGTAAGAGCTAGGGATAAGACTGGACAACAGAGTAAAAAAACACTAGTTGAATGTAAAACTATATGCTAGCGAAATACATACAGAAAAACACTAAGGCAACATACGCATGTATGATTGGGAAACTAAGATGGCATTGCAACAGATCACTAGAACAACACTTCAATGTAAAAAACATGGTATGGTAGACAGATGACGTACATACTGATGAATAACAATGCATAAGATATTCAGAAGCATGATGTCCAAACTAAGCAGATGGCATTGTGGTAGAGTAGAATGACAGTACTTGAATTTGAAAACATGTTATCACGAATGGAATAGGTACTGAAAAATAGGAAGGCATGACATATTTACATGCATGATCAGCAGGCTAAGCACATGGCATTGCAACAGAGTAGATACACTCCAAGACATTATATGCATGTTGTACCCATATCACGGGCCAAGTTACAGCAAGGACCTTGTGGGGTGAAGAGGATTCATCATCTTTGTGCAAGTCTTCTGAAAAACTGCATTTACATGACCATCATACTGGGTATCAATGACATCAAGTTTGTTGGCCGTTACATTGCTCCCTGAGGTTCCTGTGGATATATCAGTGTGTGAAATTATATCTGACATGCATGGAAGACAACTAGTAGTTAGACTTATGTAATGAGTGCATATAGGAGATGACATAAATAGTAGGACTGGGGTCAACTAGCAGCAACAGGTCTCAAAAATTAAAGGGAGAACACAGATGAAAGCTACAGAATATGTATCGTTTGTACTCGAGCTTAACTAGATGGCACACAAAAGTGTTAAAGAACAACATAGGTAATACTAGAAGTGGTATAATACTATAATCACTAGCCTATGAGATAGCATTGGCTGATGGATGATAACTATGGAATAGCGTTACCTAAAGAACAAGTCTCTTAGCTGAACTATGGAACAGCGCTAACTCCTAAACAAGACATGTAAGAGATCAGCATGAATATACAGTGAAATGTGATAATCTATTTTCCATGATTAGATGAATAAGAAAGCCATAAATGTTGCACACAAGTAAGATGAGGGTACAACCTATCTGGCCGCCATCCATAGGACTGAGCATCATGTTCTGACTTGTCGATGGCCCTGCAGTTGTTGTGGCTGTCCATTTCAGGCACGCGCATTCAATGCAGGGAACTGTTGAGTAGGGACTATAGCTCCCTTCTAGTGTATGCTTCCCTTGTTGGAGCAGCTCCGGTGAGAAGGAAGATGGTGTGGTTGAATATGCAAAAAGCGCATAATGTTAAGAACGACACATATCTATGATCTGAAGAAATACCCTAAGAGATCAACAGTAAGGTACAAGAGTGGTCACACATTTGTTGATTGAAGACTAAATTGAGGTAACACGATTTTATTTTATTTTGGTACTGTACGATCTACATTGGATGGCTTGATGGCCGTCTTGTGCCTCCCGGCTGACACTATTCAGAATCTTCCCCGAAGAGCCAGCAACCACCGGCAGAGCAGCCTACCTCTGCCGTCCGTGGTCGTGAGAGATCTGACCAAAACCCCTCTCTCCGCCCCACCGCACTGAAGTGGTTGCGCCTCCCCCGGCCAATCCACGAAGACTCGCCGTCATCCAGATCCGGCGGCGGTAGTACCTTCAACCTTCGCAACACTAAGATAGCCATGTAAGCATTGCGTCCGCGGTGAACTTGCGCCCCCGCCCCCGCCGCCTCGAGGGGTGCTGCTTCCCATTGGGAATCGATTGGCCCAAAATAAAAATTCAGACAACTGACGCCAAAATAAAGTGATTTGAGATGAGTGTACGACCTATCTTGTGGCCTGGTGAAGTATGCAGCTCCAGCTGCCGAGTCGGTAAGGCCAGCACGGTTGCGGTGGCTACTGGCGGTAGGAAAGCAGAGATGTCGTGAAGGTTGATGCCTACGGGGAAGCAGCATCGGGTCCCTGCTGGACGCTTCCAACGTTGGAGCCGCTCCGGTGCCATGCACAATGCTGGCAGTGAATCGGCTCCTGTAAGTTCACGCGGCCGTCGTCAACGTAGCTCCGGTAGCACGGAGTAAGAGGCACACGGCCCAGTGCATGATGACAAACGGATAGCGTCTCCGGCATTGGGGAGGAGGGCGGCGGTGAATTTGGTGCGGTGTAGGGCGCCATGGAGGAGGGGCTGAGGTTTTGCGGCTGGGGAGAAGGAAGCTTCCCGGGAGAAGGTGATTTAGCGCCCACGAGGTACGAATCAGGAATTGGGAGGCGGGACCATGTCTTATGGACGCATTTGCCTGAAATGTGGGGGGAGTTACAGTTCTACGCCTGCCTTTAGGCTTCTAGGCTCAGGTCTGTGTACTGAGGGTTGGGGATAGTAGAGTAAATTTGCTTCTCCCAAATAGTGGGCACGAGTGATTTCGGGTGAGGAGGGCGTGTTTTGAAATAGTGGGCGCGAGCGATTTCAGGCGAGGAGGGCGTGTTTTGAAATAGTCGGCGCAAGCGAGGAGGGTGTGTTTTGAAATAGTCGGTGCGAGTGATTCGATAGACAAGCGCGTGTTTCGAAATAGTCAGCGCGAGCGATTTCAGGCGAGGAGAGGGTGTTTTGCCATCCACATGTCATTTCGACCGAGGAGAAGGCGCGCTTAGGTGAAGTTATGAACCTACCCTCGATGTACAATGGACCAATTGATGCGTGTCCCACGTAGGCCGGTAATTTCGCGTCTCCCATTTATTTGCTCGGGCGAATTCCACCGAGCAGAGGGTGTTTAGCGGCTCGTTCAAATTTTGGGAGAACGAGAATCCACGTCTACCTTACAAAGTCGACTCCAATAAAATTTTGAAATATTAGCTTGCGACTTCTTTTTTAGATGGAGAGATGATGCTTGGGACTAATGTGTTTTTACATGCTCATTGCTAACGATTTACTATATGACAAATAGTTGACCCACTCAAAAACGGGAATCAAACCCAAAATGAAATAGCTCGATTCAATGAAATAGCTCGTTCACCAGGTCAAAATATTGAACTAAATCCAAAATTGAACACCTCAATCGAGTAGCATGTTGTACAGTATTATAGTACTCCATGAACATGTTGAAAGTCAAATTAATGAACTTGTTTGATACGCATATCTCCGTTCATGTGTGGATTGCACACAACATGTTCTCCAATTTAAATTTTTGAATGCAAGTTTATATCGAAACATGGTTTATATTAGTCTTTGATGCATAAAACGCGACCTCCCCCTCTCCCGGACTCCTGCTCCCTCTCTTGCCGACAATCTTCAATTCTGCCGCACGCATCCAACACACAAACCGTGTTGGTCCCTCTCCCTCCCTCTCTCTCTCTCTCTCTCTCTCTCTCTCTCTCTCTTCATGTATGGGAGGGTGGTCTTTCTAGTTCGCATGCATATATACTCCATGTATAGGTCTCTCTCGCACACTATATATGATTCTCTATTCTCTAGTCCAAGTTAAATATCTTGGGTGCACTCATCGTACGCACACAAATTCCCTGGCTCGTTGCCCGTAACTCCTCACGCACCACTCTGTCATCTCGGAGCTCTTCCCTCTCCCCCCCTCTCTCTCAAACTCTCCATCTCCCTGGGTCACACATACACATGCATATCTCACCCGGACACGATAGACCCATCTAAAACTCTATCTCTCTCCCTCGTTCTCTCTCCATGTCACACACACACACACACAATCTCATGCCTAGCCAAGTATGATGGTCTCTCACTCAATTGTAGGCACATGCAGTCCCCCTTGTATGTATATGACTAGCTAATTCTTAGCCTCCATCACAAACATGTGCATGGTCTATCTCGATTTCTCTCGGAGCATCTTTCTATCACACACGCACCTCGTCCCTTGATCTCCCACCCATATAGTCCCCTCACGATCTCGAGGGGATCTCTCTATCACAAACACACCCTCTCTCCCTCCCCATGCGTCCATCTTCTCCATGCGTCCCTCTCGACCTTTGTTCCTTGTTGGCCAGACCTCTATTGGACATGTGCTATAGGGGTGTCTCTCTCTGTTGCAAACAATCACGCATTAGCTATCTTCGTGTATCTCCTCACCTCACTTTTCTATCTCAGAGATGCATGCGTGATATGTTTGCATAAGAAACGAACACACACACACACACACACACACACTCTCTAATTTATCGTTTGTTATCCCTTTCTCTTTCACACACATACTCTTTTTGCACACTCACTCATTTTCCTTCACACGCACTTGATCTCTCTCGACTTAGGCACTCTCTTCGGTCCATAGAATATTGATTATTGAAAATTCAAGCATCACAATGTTTGACCATGTACGTGGAGAAAGACATTTACATCTAGAATGGCAAACATATACCATTAGATTCATCATGAGATGTAGTTTCGTATGATGTATCTTTGGTATTGTATGTATAAATAATATTTGCGTAAACCTGGTCAAAGTTTCCAAAGTTCGACTTCTAAAAAATTTATATGCACTGCATTATCGAGCGGATGGAATATCTCTTTTCCCCTCTCAGCTATTTGACGCACCACTCAGCCTTATCGGGGCTCTTCTATCTCTCTCAAACTTTATATCTCCCTGGTGCACACATACACATGTCTCGCTCGCGCTACATAGACCCATCTAACACTATCCACCCTTGTTCTCTCTCTATGTGACACGCACTCCCCTAAGTACCATAATCCCTCACTCCATCATAGGCGCACGCACTCCCCCCTAAGTATGACTATCTCTCACTAGCCATCAGGAACACATGTATCGTCTCCTTCCATCCATACGTCTATCTCGATATCTCTCGGGGTATCTTCTATCGCGCACACACCTTGTCACTCAATCTCCCACCCATGTAGTCCCATCACGATCTCCAAGGGATCTCTCTATGACAAACATACACTCTCTCCTCCCTATGTCTGCATTTTCTCCGTACGTCTCTCTCGACCTCTCTCCCTTGTTTGTCAGACCCCTATTGTCCATGTGCTAGGGGTATTTCTCTCTTGGTTGCAAACAACCACACACTATCTCCTCACCTTTTTCCACTATCGAAGATGCATGTGTGATATGTTTGCATAAGACACACACGCTTTTTCTCTACTTTTATCGTGTATTGTCCATGTATCTTTCACACACGCACACACACTTTTTTAGTCACTCTTTCTATTTCTCTCTCTCTCTCTCTCTCTCTCTCTCTCACTCTCTCTCTCTCTAGTTAGGTACTCTCTCACGTCCATAAGCATATGGATGTTTTGCAAAGTCAAACCTCAAAAAAGTTTGACCAGGTATATGTGGAGAAAAACATTTACATCTGGAATGATCATTAGATTCTTCACAACATGTACTTACTTCATACTATCATTTATCTTTGGTATTGTAGGTAAAAGTAATTTCTTTATAAACTTGGACAAAGTTTCAAAAGTTTGACTTAAAAAAATGTAGGCACTACATTATCGAACGGAGGGAGTAGCTCTTTCTCTCTCTGCTATCTCTCACGGGCCTCCCCTCTCACTCGAACTCTCTATACCGAGGGATTATATGGTCATTGTGTCAGCGTATAGCTCCGTATATTGTATAGTTAACTGGTCAACCAGTCCACATGCTGCCTTGTCAGCTCGTGTTCTCTATCTTCGTGTGCTAGCCCATGTGGCAGTGGGTGAAAATAAGTAAACTAGAGGCCCATCTGACACGTGGTGAAGTAAACAAAGTTGAAACCACTCGGGGTAGCACCCCGCACGCTAGTAAATTGAGGGCACACTTTTTTCATGTGACGGACGCACTCGCGCACACTTCACCACTACGTGGTGGCATGCACAGAAGGACGCACTCGCGCACACCCAGCACACAACACACACCAGCACATGTGGACACTAGCGTCGCCGCCGGCTGAGATGGACGGTGAAGCAGCCAACAAGCGGAGGCGGCTCAAGCCAAAACCACATCCGGTGAGCCTGAACTTCATCAGCAGCCTCCCCGACGACATGCTTCTCGTCGTCATCAGCCTCCTCCCCACCAAATCTGCCGTGCGGACCACCCTACTCTCCGGGCAGTGGCGCCCCCTCTGGCGTTGCGTCCCCCTCAACCTCACCGTCGAAAGCTGCCTATGCGATGGGTATTGCAAATGCATGGCCGCAGTCTCCAAGATCCTTTCATCGCACCCTGGGCCAGCCAGACGCCTTGACATCCCCATGTTCAGTACCAACTACAAGGTCCAAGCCAAGTTCGACGAGTTGTTCTTATCCCCCGCCATAGATCAGCTCAAGGAGCTCAGCTTTGAAGCTAGACGATGTCGCTCTCTGCCACTGCCGCGCTCCGCCTCATGCCAGCGTTGCGCCGCGCCAGCTTCAGCTCCTACTATCTTCCTAGATTAATGTCGCGCCCACCCTTCTTCTCCCTCAACTCAAGCAGCTCGACCTCTTCGACGTTGGCATCTCGAAGAAGGCTATGGAGCACCTGCTCCCCAGCTGTACTACGCTCGAGTACCTTCGTCTTCAGTAGATCCACGGTTTCATTAGCCTCCACATCACCTCGATGAATCTTCGATGGATTTATGTGTCTAGATGGCCCCGCAACAAGACATCAATTGGGAAGAGATCACTCCAGCTGTTCCACGTTATGGTCATTGAGAATGTGCCTTTCCTTGAGAGATTTCTTGTATCTGATTTAGACGGTCCAACAAAAATCAGGGTCAGTCGAAATTGATAGCGTTGGTGTACTCGTCTACCAAATTCTCCGAACTCTTTATTGGATCCGTAATCATTCAGGTACATCACTCATCTTCTCCTCTGTCTTCTTGAAATTCACATTTTAAAATTTCTTATTGATGTATTTACGACTGTCATCCAGGAAATGATTCCCACAAGCTCCACCCAGTCTATGCGCAAAGTGAAGATCTTGGCAATGAAATCTATCGGCCCCAATATGGATCAAGTTGTTGGATTCCTTACATGCTTTCCGTGCACGGAGAAGCTACTCATCAAGGTGAAACTTCTTTCCTATTAGTAAACGGTAATCACAACGTAGCTCAATTTTTTCATAATTTTCCCAAATTACAATGACAAGTGTAGTGTTAAAAAATGCATCTATGCACTACACCAAAAGAAATGTTTTTAGTATTTTTTCTCATGTGATCACCTGCATCATTTTTTTGTTGTACTACTACTATAGTAGCCTAGGGTAGTCATAGTGGCAAGTAACTTAGACTAGTAACTCTATGGTTACCCTAAGATCAAGTACTACCTCCGTTCTGGTTTACTCTTCCTATTTTGTAGTATCAAAATTTAACCATAGATTTAACTGACAAAATGTTAATGCATGTCACTAAAAATTATATCATTTGATTTGTATTTGACAATAATTTCAAATGGTATAACTTTTGGTGACATGCATTGGCATTTTCTTAGGTAAATATATGGTCAAAATTTTACACTACATACGAGGTAGTACAAAATTGGGCTATAACGGCCCTCCACTATGTAGGCCAAAACGCGTGTCAAATTAACTTGTGATGCATTTGGCATCGATGCCCCTCCATTGCTGACCTGGTGCCCCAATCTGGATCACCTACTTTGCTCCGGTGCCAAATTAACTCACGCAATGAAAAAACACTTGCGTGAGAGAGGGAGAGGACTGAGGCAATAAAAAACACTTGTTTGGGAGAGTGATAGGCTGGTGTAGTTGGTTTGATTGATCTGTTTATACATGCGGGTATGTGTGCACAACGGTGCCAAATCTCTCACATCGTTTAGCGGTGCCAAAATCTTTTGATTGGACATCGATGCGTATTATGTGGCATACTTTTGAGAAATATGGCATCGGCCACATAGTGGAAGGCAACAAATGCCCAAGCTCTTCACGTGCTCCTAAGTAAATGAGGGGAAAGAGAGAGAGAGTAAAAAATATCACTAGCCAACCAACCCTATCGTATGGCTTGTTTCAAAGAAAAAACTCTATCGTATGAGCGAATGATATTGGTACCTCTTGATGACATGACAATCTTATACAGCCAGCTGCTCTAATATGTTCTCTTCTTTTGCAGATAAAAAAAGACCCGAAAGTGAAAAATGTGATGCACTATAACAATCTCATCGAATGCCTTAATCTCCATCTTACAGAAGTTGATTTGATCGACCACTGGGGCAGCACATCTAATATTAAATTGGCCAGGTTCTTTGTTCTGGAGGCAAGTGTTCTCAAGGTAATGAGGTTTGGCGTTCTCTGGCGCAACAATGAATAGTGTGCTGATCAACTCAAGTGTCTAAGCCTAAATGACAAAGTCTCTGCAGAAGCTGAATTTGTTTTTAAAACATCAAGTGGCCAGAGAGTCGAAAATTTATTTGCCCATTAGTGACTTGTCAGGGCGGTGGATTTTAGTTTGTACAATAATGTTGCATCCACCTAAAGTAACGAAAGTTCTTACGTAAACTTCATAGTAATTCTCTCTTCGTAGGTGCAGCATTACTCCTAACATTTGTAATATCAGTTTGAAACTTGTAAGTATTGCTGTGTTGGTGATGAGTTGGTGATGATGTTGTGCCTGCCATCTTTCACCAATAGCCGTCGGATCAAGATCTGACGCATACAAACCAAACTTCTGCAGTTTTGCAAAAAAGATGCCTACACTTGTTCCCTATTTACAAACAACTCCTTATCTCTCACAATCAGCCTTATCTCATCCCCACCACATCTAGAAGGTCATGGAAATATCTGGCGTGATGGCCACTGCTGCCGCCGTCCACCCCCAATCTTGGTGTTCTGTGCAATGCACGGGCATGTACGCACGGGAAATTATGTCGAACACGGCTTGTTGTAAGTAGGCTAGTTGTACAGCCATGATGATAGTGATTGCAGATGGTGAGGCTGACTTTGGTATGCCGAACACGGCGCCTGCACTCAGGTGTCATCTCCGGCGCAGGGTCTTTTCACTTCACTGTGAGGAGTAGCACGTAATAATTTGACAAACAGGTAGTACATTACTACTAGATTGGTAGTACTGCAACTAGTACAAGCACCACCATCTAGATTTAGTAGTACTACCACGTCCTTCTGGATTTAGTATTTGACTAGCAATATCTAGTAATGGCTAGCCTAGTAATGCATATCACAAAAAATATACTACTCTCTCTGTAAATAAATACATGGTGTATTGTTTTATTCCTTCTGGTAGATGGCTCAAATCTGAAGTCTCATCAATCAGACTACTATTGTACTCACCGAGTGCTCAAGTTGGTAAGCTACCAACAAAAATTGCAATCAAAGACTACTATTGTACTCCCTCCGTACTGGTGCATTAGTCATGTTACGAAAACCAAATACTAGTAATCCCAAAACTTTTAGGCACGGTGCATTAACTACCCACCTCGTTCTCAGTTTTTTGCCAAGAAAAAAGAAATCACCCAATACGAGACATGGGGTCCATATGCATCCAATGACTTGAGACTACTTAGCACAACATTTTTTGTTACATGCATTAACATTTTGTTAATTAAATCAAAGGTAAAAACTTGGCGCAAAATGCAAAGGGGACCAATAAACCAGTAAACAACAAAGTTCTCTCGTTTGGCCCCAACTAGAGGTCTGGTAAGATGACTATACTGCACCGACACGGAGGGGGACGCAGCTTCATTGACTTACTACACCTTCCTTTGGATGTATGACAGGTGGGCCCAAAGGGTGGCTGGCCCACCTGTCATACAGCCAAAGGCAGGTGCAGTTAAGGAACCGGAGCTCAGTCTGTTGCACACACGTGTGTGTTGGCCATCTACTCCTCGGCCATATACTGCACCTGCCTTTGGTTGTATGATAGGTGGGCCAGCCACCTGTTGGGCCCACCTGTCATACAACAAAGGCAGGTGCAGTAAGTCAATGAAGTTGCCACCGATACAACTCTACGCACGCTTGACGTTCGCTTTACCTAGAACAAGTATGAAACTAGAAGTACTTTGTAGGTGTTGTTGGATAGGTTTGCAAGATAATAAAGAGCACGTAAATATAAACTAGGGGCTGTTTAGATAAAGATGCAATAAAGTAAATAAAGCGAGTGTGGAAAAGTGGTGGTAGGATTTGTGGAATTGTCCCTAAGCAATTGACTATGTTACTAGACCGGTAATCACTAGGTGCTTCATTGCTTTGGTCTGATTATACAATGGGCATCATTTTGCCTAAGTCAAAGTTTGTATTCCGAAAATAGTCTCGCCATGTGATCGAGAGAAGACCAAATCATATTGCAGTTGATGTTCCTCCGCCATGTGTGGTTCATTCTCATGGTTCGATCTATTGGTGAAACCAATTACGTTTGCAGGAGGAATTGTAGACTTCACAAACAAATTTGTCTTTCACTCTGTACTGAATGTTCGCCCAAAGAAGCATCCATGTTAGTAGGAAGAACAGATGTTTTTTCTAGATCTTTGCTTTTGGAGATACATATTTGTATATGATCTGTGAATCATTGAGATACATTAACAGGTTACTAGTTGGTTGCGAATTTGGTCTACTAATGTGAAAATATTACAATGCCAGGCTTGTGAGTCCCATGTGAACATTTCGAACCGATCGGCTCTTACTACTGTGCACAACATGATCCCAATTTCTGTGTTCTCAGTGTTTACAAGTTCCTAGTAGTTTCTTATTTCTGTTCTCTCAGTGTTTACAAGTTACTTACCAATCACTAGCTAGCCTACTAATACGCTCCTGGCAGTTTTAGTTGCAAGGCAAGATCCAAAGGTGGCAGTTTTCTGAATAAAAATGCCTATCTCTGAAGAAACTGACAAGCTGTTTTGAAGAAACTGCCATGCGAATCTGAAGAAACTGACAAGCTGTTCTGAAGAAAATGCCATGAGAATCTAAAGAAACTGCCAGCAAAAACGTTTGCAAATGCCTTATCTCCCAGCGAACGTTCATCAGCTAATGGGATCCTACACGTACACTATCGGGCCTACTCGATCCTACACGTACACTATCCGACCTACTTGATCCTACACGAATAAATAGCAGATCACGCATGTACTACCTCCTTTCCGGTTTGCAGGGCTCAATTCAAAAATCTTACTGTCGGTGTCAAAACCGGCGGATCTCGGGTAGGGGGTCCCGAACTGTGCGTCTAGGCGGATGGTAACAGGAGACAAGGAACACAATGTTTTACCCAGGTTTGGGCCCTCTTGATGGAGGTAAAACCCTACGTCCTGCTCGATTGATATTGATGATGTGGGTATTACAAGAGTAGATCTACCACGAGATCAAGGAGGCTAAACCCTAGAAGCTAGCCTATGGTATGATTATTGTTCTTCGTCCTATGGACTAAAACCATCCGGTTTATATAGACACCGGAGAGGACTAGGGTTACACAGAGTCGGTTACAATGGTAGGAGATCTACATATCCGTATCGCCAAGCTTGCCTTCATCGCCAAGGAAAGTCCCATCCGGACACGGGACGAAGTCTTCAATCTTGTATCTTCATAGTCTTGGAGTCTGGTCGATGATGATAGTTCAGCTATCCGGACACCCCCTAGTCCAGGACTCCCTCGGTAGCCCCTGAACCAGGCTTCAATGACGACGAGTCCGGCATGCATATTGTCTTTGGCATTGCAAGGCGGGTTCCTCCTACAAATAATTTATAGAAGATTGTGAACACCCGGATAGTGTCCGGCTCTGCAAAATAAATTCCACATACCACCGAAGAGAGAATAATATTTACACAAGTTCAATCTGCTGACATATTTTGTGGCGTGACGTCACGCCACAACCAAGCCTTTACTCGAATCGTTTTTATTATACCACCTCCGCGCGTTTAGAGAAGCGGTTTCCTTGGCACGTCTTGTCGAAGCAGAGATTGTGTTCCCCTTATTCCGGGATTCTCATCAATACAGACGTGGGTAACCCAACCGCGCTCGTTGCCACGCCCCCTCCATCTAAGGTGGGTTCCAAACGGTCACGGGGATGGCTCTTGGTATTCTCCCTCTTTATAATGAGACCAAGGCCCGTTCTTTTTCTTCAATCCTCAATCGAATCCGCCCCTCGCCCCGAGTTCCAACACCCAGGGCTCCAGATTCGGGTACTTTCGACCTTCGACAATGTCCGGCTCCGACCTACGAGGCCGGTGGATGCCCTCCTCCGTCACGGAAGAGGACGTGCTAAAGCTGAGAGACGCCAGGTACTTAACCTACGAGATTTCGCATAGGTTGCCTGCCCAAGGGCAAGTTATTCCTACTCCCGAGCCCAGCGAGAGCGTCGTGTTCGTGTCTCACCTCTGTCGGGGTTTAGGCTTCCTGATGGATCTCTTCGTGAGGGGGCTCATGTTTTACTATGGGCTGGAATTCCATGACTTGGCTCCGGAGTCCATCCTCCACATCTCATCATTCATTGTCGTCTGCGAAGCCTTCCTCCGCACTACCCCTCACTTCGGCTTGTGGCTCAAAACCTTCAACGTGGAGCCGAAGATGATTGAGGGGCGTCAGGCAGAGTGCAGCGGGGCGGTTATAAGCAAGAGGGTCGATGCTCCATGGCCCGAGGGCTCTTTTCAGGAGGAGCTCGGCTTGTGGCAACAGGAGTGGTTCTATATCACCGCTCCCAGGGGCAGCAGGCAGAGGCCGCCGCCCGCCTTTCGCCCGGGCCCTCCACAACGGCTAACGTCATGGGTCAACAAAGGGCTTGACTGGGGGCCGTCCAAAGACGTACCCCTGTTGCAGGGCCGGATTCGAGACCTCCAAGAAGGGGAGATCAATCTGGTCGTAGTGACATAGGTTATGCTGATTCGGCGCCTTCTGCCCTGCAAACGTCGCCCCCTCCGCCTGTGGGAATTTAATCCGGAGGGACCACGAGCTCTCCAACACTTCATGGGTTTGACACCCGTGGAGATGTACAAACTGTTCTTCGGATCACAAGAGATGCATCCGGACTTGACCAAGGACGCTGGCCTAAGCTGCAATCGCCCGGATACTCAAGTAAGTAGCCCTGTGTCCGGACACATTGTCCATTTATTTATCATGGGTTTTCCTTTTAACCAGCTATCCCTTGGATAGGAGTGGATAGCGCAAGCAAAACTGATACGGTATCTGGCCCCCCTCCCTGAGACCACGCCGGATCCCATGTTAATCAAAATGTTGGAGGTTGCACCTTTGGAGGAGGGCGAAGGGGGGCACAGGGAAACTACCACCTCTGCCAAGGAGGCTTTCAGTAAGGGGGGAATTGAGAGTCCCTCCCTCCAGGGGGAGAAGAGGACCGCTTCCGAAGACCCGGAGGCCAAGGCCTCAAAGTGGGGAAAGAAATCTGCACCGGAAGGTCATGTGCCGGGAAGAGCCCCGGCCGCACAGTCTCCCCAAAGGAATCAGCCCTCCAGCGAGCCGTAAGTAAAATGGGGGAGTTTTGTAATAGGGGACATCCCTACTTTATTTCTAAGGGTAACCGAAGTTTTCACCTTGTAGTTCGGATCTCAGCCCTTCTCAGCAGAGCTCATCTTCGGGGGACCTTTGTCCGGAGATGATGGAGAGCGAAACGCCTCCATCTGCCGCCCCTTCGGGCGGGGCGGACGACCCTGAGCTGTCGTCACGAAGGGTCCCCCCGAGTCCGGCGGGGCCGGGGAGTTCGGCACCCACTGGAGTACGGCTGGTGGAGCTGCAGGATGTGCTCGAGAGGGCGTCTATCTCAGAAGATCACCGCACATTAATGAGTATGGTGATTGAAAGGATCTCATCCACCGAGAGCGGGTTGCATGAGGCCGTCGGAAGTTTGCTGGCAGGGTTTGAGGTACGCAAAACATGACATACCTTTTGACAGTTTTGCACATGGAGTGCGCCCTGTATAGATAGTAGCCCCTGAGACTTGGTATGCTGTCGAAAGCGACAGTGTGCCGAGGATCATAATCTCAGTTATAGAATGTCGCCTTTCCTATGCAAGTGGCGGAATGTTCAGTGGCCAGTCGGACTGATGGAGTTGCCGAGCTGAAGCGGCAACTCGACGTTGCGGATGCAGACATCGCGCTGGTCAATAAACGACTTGACGAGTCACAAGGTAGGTGGTTTCTCTGCGGTCACCTAGTAAGGGAGCTGATGCCGATTCCTTACAATTTGTATGCTTGATGCAGATGGTGCCGCTGCTGTGGAAGACCTTCGAGCAGAGCTTGCTCGAGCCAAGGAGCAAGCCAGGAAAAGTGATGTGGCTGCCTCAAAGGCAGCGGAAGAGCTAAAAGCCGAAAAGGCTGCTCACTGCCGAAGCATGGAGGAGATGGCTGGAATGGCCGTGAAATTAAAAGATGCTACCGACCGCTATGAGGTTCTTGAAAGAGAACGCCGAGCGGAGCAAGAGGACCTGAAGAAGGCCGCCACCGAAGACAAGGATGCCTGTTGTGCGATGCGGGCTATGAAGGAGGAACTGCATCAGGTCGGAGACATTGCGGCTGGAAAGCCTTTTCTGCTGCGTAGGAAGTTCACGGATCCGAAGTATGCTCAGTTGGGCCAATTGTGGGGTGCGGAGGATCCTTATCTGGATTTGGCGGCGAGTGCGGCGGACGCAGTCGTGCACTTCCAAAGCCAGAAGGATCACGAAATGGAAGAGCTTTTCTGGTCTCAATTCCATAGTCTGGAGCGTCCACTTCCATTGACTGATTAGTTGGCTGAGTGGGCTGAGCTGAATAGATTGTTCGAACTTGCCATGACGGATGTGGTGGCTCATCTGTGGCCAGAAAGGCCCAAGCCGGAGAGTTATTTTGGCTTGTTGCAGCAATTCCTTGGGGCGGTGCCGCATATCGAGGTGATGAAGCGGTCGGCATGCATAGAGGGTGCACGGATGGCTCTCGCCCATGCTAAGACATACTGGGCGGAGATGGATGCCACCGATGTTGCATCCCCGGGTTCGGACAAGAGCCGATTACCCGCCGAGCACTATTTTGAGGAAGTCCTGCAGGGCGCTCGTTTAATAGAGTCGCAGTGCTCGAAAGATGTTATGTTCAAATGACATGTATGATTTGTGCAATCATGTTTATAATGTAACGGCTTTTTATACTTGTGCGTTCAAGTATTGAACTATCTCCTGTGCGGCCGTATATGTATGTATAACCTGAAAGATGGCAGTCTTTGGCTTCAGCCCCCACGCACATGGTGCGGGGGTGTTTGCAAAAAAAAGCACTTTTTCACACTTAATCCAACGTCTTGGTCCTTTGAAGGAGGTGATAGCATAGCAAACTAGGCAACCGGACTATAATGCTTTATCACTTTCACTTAGCCATAGGAGCTCGATGATGGGGCTACTATATAGCCCCTAGAGGCACCGCGCTCTCCGAACTCGGGGCGCGTATGTGCCTGACCGGGAAGCGGTCCTCCATCAAAGCGAAGGAATTCTAAACATTCCAGTAGTCGATCGAGTGGTTGACCAGTCTCTCGCTATATCATGACAGTTAGTTTTCGGCTTTCTCTACTGAGGTGCTCGCCCGGCCGAACCGGGGCACAATCGCAGTAGTTCTCCTGGTGCCGCGTTAGCCGATGGAGCGGAACGTAAGGCAGCAAAACACAGGAGCCGGGCAAACCCAACATTTGACCAAAGACATGATTCGGAGCTGATGCATATAAGGCCTAACTCGAGACGTCGAACACTCCCTGAGGTATTCGGTCTTTATGATACCGGGGAGAACAATGCCCTAAGCCCCTAGTGTCCAGGTACGGGCGAGAACTTCTGACGCGGCCGATGCCAAAACGCTAGTCTCCTCCTCGGTTATGGTAGGAAACCGGGGGATGTGTATCAACAAGATACAGTAAGAAAGGTTTACGCATGGTCTTAATCTGAAAAGAATCCTTGCAACGGGTCCCTATTGCACGTCTGCGCCTGTGTCTCCGTTGTGCTGTATCCTGGACGGGTGTAGCACGTGCTTCATCTGTAAAAGAGAAGAACTTAGTTTGGAAAGAATATCGTGCAAAAGATGTATTTAAAATAAAGTATGATTTGGAAGATGAATAAAGTTGAGCTTTATTGGCTCTCATTGTTTATACGTGCAGCCCCTTGTAAAGAGGTATGCAGCTGGGAAGCCCCTTGTGTATTTATGCCGGACTCACCTAGCCGTGTCCGAGGTCTGAATGACCTGTTTTTAGGGCCTTTGACCAGCAAGGTCGGATTAGTGTGTGGCTGTCAAGGCAGTCTCACGTTTTCCGTGGTCGAGGAACACTCGGAGTTACCCTTTAATGAGATTATGCCGCGTGGACCGGGCATTTTAAGCATAAGAGACGCGTAATGCGGTATTGTGTTAAAGCGGGCGAAAGCTTCGCGTCCCAGTAGTGCTTGATGGCTACTTTTGAATGGGGCGATATGGAAAATGAGCTTTTCGCGACAGAGGTTGTCGGATGAACCGAACACGACCTCTAGTAGTATAGAGCCTGTACAATTGGCGTAAAGGCCTGGCGTCACTCCTTTGAAGGAAGTGCTGCTATGGCGAATTTTGGTAGGGTCTATCCCCATTCTACGGATGGTGTCCTGGTATAGCAGGTTTATATCGCTGCCGCCATCCATTAGGACTTGTGTGAATTGTAGTCCGTCGATTATGGGATCCAATACCAAAGCAGTCCCTCCTGCGTTTCGAATACTTCTGGAGTAATCCTGATGGTCGAAAGTAATTGGTTTAAACATCCAATTTCGGGACTCTGCTGGGGTGGACCGTGCGGCGCGTGTTTTAGCAGGTGCCGCACTATTTTTCCTTGTTATCACATGAAGTGAGTTCACTGTTTTGACTTCTAGTGGGAAAGTCTTCTGTTTTCCGGCGTGCTGCTTGTGGGGTTCGTCGTCGTCTTCGCTTGGTGTGTCGAGCCCCTTGTGTTCGGCATTAAGTCGGCCAGACTGCTTGAACACCCAACAATCTCTGTGGGTATGGTTTGCAGGCTTCCCGGGGGTACTATGGATTTGACATATCCTATCCAAGATTTTGTTTAGGTTGGATAGCTCATCACTGTTGTCCTTAAGAGGCAGTGTTTTATTATTCGGCCGAGAGCTTTTGAACCCGGCGTTGACCGCCGTGCTATTTGGGCCATTTTCCTTATTCCGGCGCTGATCTTTTCTGCGTCGTGATTTCCCATTTCCATCCCTGACCTCGGATGTACTCGGGTCGCTGGTGCTGCATCTTGCCAGCCAGCTATCTTCCCCCGTGCAAAAGCGGGTCATGAGGCTTGTTAGCGCGGCCATTGTTCTTGGTTTTTCCTGGCCGAGGTGTCTGGCGAGCCATTCATCTCGGACGTTATGCTTAAAGGCTGCTAAGGCTTCGGCATCCGGACAGTCGACTATTTGGTTCTTTTTGGTGAGGAACCTGTTCCAGAATTTTCCTGCTGACTCTCCGGGCTGTTGAGTTATATGACTTAAATCGTGTGCATCCGGAGGGCGAACATAAGTCCCCTGAAAATTTGCTCGAAACGCATCCTCGAGCTCTTCCCAACTTCCAATGGTATTTTCTGGGAGGCTTTTGAGCCAATGCCGAGCTGGCCCTTTGAGCTTGAGGGGTAGGTATTTTATGGCATGGAGATCGTCTCCTCTGGCCATATGTATGTGTAGGATATAATCCTCAATCCAGACTCCGGGGTCTGTTGTTCCGTCATATGCCTCTATGTTTACGGGTTTGAATCCCGCTGGAAAGTCATGATCCAGTACCTCATCGGTGAAACATAGTGGGTGTGCGGCACCCCTGTATTTAGGTGTGTCGTTGTCTTCAAACACTCGGCGGGTTGTGTTGCTCCCCGGAGTCTTCTTTTTTGGCCCATAGATGGACCTGACCGGGCCATCCTTTTTGCAAGGATCCTTATGTGGATCATGTGCCGGTTTGTGTGCGGCGCCGCTTGCCGCTCTTAGCCTGTCATCTGGTCGTCTATCCAGCCAGGCAGCCTCTTTCTTTTTTGACTGTGGGGGCTCTACGGCCTCCTCGTCAAATTCGGGCAACAGCTTGCGCTTCAGGTAGCTCTTTGCCTGGTGACTATCGCCGTATTTATCTGCGGTATTGAGTACTTTGCTCCATCTCATTCTGAGTGCGTCCTCCGCTGTTTTGAGCTTCCACTTTTGCTTCTTCAAACTTCTTGTAGTGGAGATGAACCTTTTATGAAGGTTCTTATGCTCCGGTGATGTGTCCGGCGTGAGATCATGTGGACTGTTGTTTTCGCCGGGGATGGGTTGCTTGTCCAATTCATCCTGTTCGGATGGTTGCTTGGTGGCATGTTCGTCGTCCACTACTTCGCCCTGCTCTAAGGCTGGGTCAGTATGGGTGTCTTTGTTATCGAGGCGGGACTTCGGGCGGCGCTTGCGTCGCCGTTTTTGTTGTTTGTCGGGGGAGTTGTCCTTCGCCATGTCCCATTGTTCCTCGTTATCGCTTCCTTTTGGTGTATCCACCATGTATACGTCGTGAGTTGAGGTGGCTTTCCAGTGCCCAGTAGGCGCTGGTTCTTGGTCGTCTCCGGCATCGTCGTCCATACCGTCGATGTCTTCGGAGTCGAAGTCTAGCATGTCGGTTAGATCGTCGACAGTGGCTACTAAGTGGGTGGTGGGTGGGCCTTGAATTTCTTCGTCGTCCGCATCCCAACCGTCCTGACCGCAGTCCGGCCAGGTCTCTCCTGATAACGAGAGATACTTTAGCGAACTCAGGATGTCGCCGAAAGGTGAGTGTTGAAAGATGTCTGCAGCGGTGAACTCCATGATCGGCGCCCAATCGGATTCGATTGGAGGGGCGCGGGAGGTTCGGAGTCCGGCAAGGAGTCCGGCACCTCGGAGTCACGAGCTTCACAAGGGATAAGGTAAGTATTCAGCTCCATCGCCATAAAGGTTGCAGCCCCCGAGGCGGTGTCTAGCCACCCATCCTTGATGTGCGCGGGCGGCTCTGAATTAAGGGTCGGAGCGGACTCGTGTGCGGCCTCCAGGGCACTGTCCAGCTGCAGAGCTAAATCATGCCCATCGTGACAGTGCGGCGCTCGGCTGTGGCTCGAATCCATCGAAGATCAAGTCTCCGCGGATGTCAGCCGTGAAGTTCAAACTTCCAAATCTGACCTGACGGCCAGGGGCGTAGCTTTCGATCTGCTCCAGATGGCCAAGCGAATTGGCCCGCAGTGCAAAGCCGCCGAATACGAAGATCTGTCCGGGGAGAAAAGTCTCACCCTGGACCGCGTTGTTGTTGACGATCGAAGGAGCCATCGAGCCTATCAGTGACGACACAGAGGAACTCTCAATGAAAGCACCAATGTCGGTGTCAAAACCGGTGGATCTCGGGTAGGGAGTCCCGAACTGTGCATCTAGGCGGATGGTAACAGGAGATAAGGGACACGATGTTTTACCCAGGTTCGGGCCCTCTTGATGGAGGTAAAACCCTACGTCCTGCTCGATTGATATTGATGATGTGGGTATTACAAGAGTAGATCTACCACGAGATCAAGGAGGCTAAACCCTAGAAGCTAGCCTATGGTATGATTATTGTTCTTCGTCCTATGGACTAAAACCATCCGGTTTATATAGACACCGGAGAGGGCTAGGGTTACACAGAGTCGGTTACGATGGTAGGAGATCTACATATCCGTATCGCCAAGCTTGCCTTCCACGCCAAGGAAAGTCCCATCCGGACACGGGACGAAGTCTTCAATCTTGTATCTTCATAGTCTTGGAGTCCGGTCGATGATGATAGTTCGGCTATCCGGACACCCCCTAGTCCAGGACTCCCTCACTTACCATCCAGGGTAGATGATGAGTGGTGGAATCATTTTTGACAAGGAGGGAGTACCTCATCTCGATGATTCGAGTGCACTAGTTTGACCATCATGCCAAGAGTAGCACCGTGACCCAGCACGGACGGGACGCACCACTGACGGGACGGGGGCGCTAAGCCATGCCTACTTATGCATTGAATTCTGATGACCATCACGTTTCCCACGACACACTGCTTCAACTACCTTGGTTGGTGAGATTTTTTATCACCGTAGCGTTTCACGCAACATGCTGCTACACGTACACTATCTGCCTATAATTAGTGGTTCCAGGTGTTCTCTCGTAGCACCGTCACCCAACTCGCCCTATCGGCTCCACTCAAAAAAAAAAACCACCGGCCCGACATTGCTCGCCACTTGCCCTCTCTCTCGCCACGTCCGTCATGCCCTCGACCGTCCGCAATAGGCGATGGCAGAGGTGCTCACCGTTGGAGCTAGTGTTCGGTTACTCACCGGAAGGAACACGGAGGGAGGAGGCATTATATTGGTCTTTAGATGGAATTCAGAGTACGAGGACTTGTTGGAGCGCGACTGCCTGGCGGAGGAGTAGCGTATCGCTGATTTGCACCGCCAGCGGGGCATGGAGCAGCAGCACACCGCTGCTTTGAGTCGCGAGCATAGCGTTGATACGTCTCCAACGTATCTATAATTTTTGATGTATTCATGCCATGTTTATAATATTTCTACATGATTTTGGTATGATTTGGTTAGAACTAACCTGGACTGACGCAGTTTTCGGCAGAACTACCATGGTGTTGTTTTCGTGCAGAAATAAAAGTTCTCGGAATGCGCTGAAAATCAATGGAGATTTTTTCTAGAAAATATAAAAATACTGGAATACTGGAGGGGAGGCCCACGGGCCCCATGAGGGTGGAGGGCGCGCCCACCCCCCTAGGGCGTGCCCCTGTGCCTAGTGGACTCTCCGTGGGGCCCCCTGACTTGTTCTCGACGCCAACCTCTCCTATAAATCTCCAAACCTCCATAACATAACCTATATCGGGAGTTCCGCCACCGCAAGCCTCTATAGCCACCAAAAACTAATCTAGACACTGTTCCGGCACCCTGTCGGAGGGGGGAATCATCACTGGTGGCCATCTTCATCATCCTGACGCTCTCCATGATGAGGAGGGAGTAGTTCACCCTCAGGGCTGAGGGTATGTACCAATAGCTATGTGTTTGATATCTCTCTCTCGTGTTCTTGATTTGGCACGATCTTGATGTATCGCAAGCTTTGCTATTATAGTTGGATCATATGATGTTTCTCCTCCTCTACTCTCTTGTAATTGATTGAGTTTTTCTTTTGAAGTTATCTTATCGGACTGGGTCTTTAAGGATTTGAGAACACTTGATGTATGTCTTGCGTGGGATACCTGTGGTGACAATGGTGTATTCTATTGATCCACTTGATGTATGTTTTGGTGATCAACTTGAGGGTTCCATGACCTTGGGAATCTATGCATAGGGGTTGGCACACGTTTTCATCTTGACTCTCTGGTAGAAACTTTGGGGCACACTTTGGAATTCTTTGTGTTGGTTGAATAGATGAATCTGAGATTGTGTGATGCATATCGTATAATCATACCCGCGGATACTTGTGGTGACATTGGAGTATCTAGGTGACATTAGGGCTTTGGTTGATTTGTGTCTTAAGGTGTCATTTTACTACGAACTCTAGGGCAGTTTGTGACACTTATAGGAATAGCCCAATGGATTGATCGGAAAGAATAACTTTGAGGTGGTTTCGTACCCTACCATAATCTCTTCGTTTGTTCTCCGCTATTAGTGACTTTGGAGTGACTCTTTGTTGCATGTTGAGGGATACTTATATGATCCAATTATGTTATTATTGTTGAGAGGACTTGCACTAGTGAAAGTATGAACCCTAGGCCTTATTTCAACACATTGCAATACCGTTCGTGCTCACTTTTATCATTAGTGACCTTGCTGTTTTTATATTTTCAGATTACAAAAACCTTTATCTACCATCCATATTGCACTTGTATCACCATCTCTTCGCCGAACTAGTGCAACTATACAACTTACCAATGTATTGGGTGTGTTGGGGGCACAAGAGACTCTTTGTTATTTGGTTGCAGGGTTGTTTGAGAGAGACCATCTTCCTCCTACGCCTCCCATGGGTTTATAAACCCTAGGTCATCCACTTGAGGGAAATTTGTTACTGTCCTACAAACCTCTGCACTTGGAGGCCCAACAATGTCTATAAGAAGAAGGTTGTGTAGTAGACATCAAGCTCTTTTCTGGCGCCGTTGCCGGGGAGGTTAGTGCTTGAAGCTATATCTTTAGATCTTGCAATTGAATCTTTTAGTTTCTTGTTTTATCACTAGTTAATTTATAAAATAAAACTACAAAAAAATGGAATTGAGGTTGCCTCATATGCTTTATCTTTTTACTGTCTTTCATGAAAATGATGTAAAGGAAAATTGTGCCCAAGTGTTAGAAGAAGAATGCACTAAAATGTTCGGCACTAAATCTTTGAATAATGAGCATGATTGCAATGTTGTTAGTATGAACTCCTTGAATATACATGATGCTAATGATATGCAAAGCTACAAGCTTGGGGATGCTATGTTTGATGAAGATGTTATTTTTTGTCCCCCAAGTTTTGATGAGCAAGTTTATTATGATGAAAGCATGCCTCCTATTTATGATGATTATATTGATGAAAGTGGGTTTGGAAGAGTGTCAACTTTAGGAAGTAATCATCCCACTATTTTGGAGGGTGGTGAATCTTATAATATTTATGAAAGTGGATTCGGAGAGGTCATGACTTTATTTAGTAATGAATCCACTATTTCGGAAGAGGTTCCAATTGATTATGAGAACAAAGTTGCTATCTATGATGATTATTGTGATGACATGTATGCTATAAAGAATAATCATAACCATGAAACTTGTCATCTTGATTTTAATTTTCAATTGGATTATGCCTCGCATGATAGTTATTTTGTTGAGTTTGCTCCCACTACTATTCATGAGAAGAATTTTGCTTATGTGGAGAGTAGTAAATTTTCTATGCTTGTAGATCATGAAAATAATGCTTTATGTGATGGTTATATTGTTGAATTCATTCATGATGCTACTGAAAATTATTATGAGGGCGGAATATATGCTTGTAGGAGTTGCAATAATATCAAGTTTCCTCTCTATGTGCTTAAAATCTTGAAGTTATGCTTGTTTTGCCTTCCTATGCTAGTTAATTATTGTTACCATAAGTTGTTTGATAACAAAATCCCTAGGTGTATGAAGTGGGTTAGATTTAAATGTGCTAGTCATATTCTTCATGATGTGTGACGCCCGGGTAATTAAGCTACAGTGATCCTCTGCTAATGGTGCCACGTCACCTCGTTTATAGTTGCTAATCTCGAGTTAGTTCGAAACCGATTCAAATTCAAATTCAAAAATAGGCAAACAATAAAAGTTTTCAAATATTAAAACTAAAATGTTCGGAGTGAACCAAATATTGCATAGATAATTGTGGTGAAGAAACCCCACTTTTATAAAATGTTTAAATACTATCAGATGAGTAAAACAGCCGCATAAATAGTTATTTAAATACCTTTTCTAATTAATAAATGTCAAACTAAATTATTCGAGGACTTGACTTTTTGTGACAATGGCCTAAATTGAATTACTAAATTAGATGCCAAGTATATATATTTTACAAAAAAATAAAACAATAGGAAACAAAGACAAAACAGAAAAGAAAACTAACAACAAGAAAAGAACCCCCCGGGGCTCCGGCCCAGCAGGCCATCAACCCCACTGGGCCAACCCACCAGGCCCAGCCGGCCACCCCACTTAACCCCCTCGGTCCACTGACCAAAACCCTAACCCCCACTGCTCCCCTGATCCCCCCACTCGTCCCACTCCTCCCTCTCGCCCTTCCCCGATCTGGATCGGGGCAACCCCCCGATCCCATCGCCCCATCGCTGCCTCGGCGTCGCCGTCACCTCCCTCGCGGAGCCGGCCCCCTCCTGTCGCCCCACCGGCGCCCTTCCGCCCGTCCGCGACCACGCTGACGCGGGACCCCGCCCGGAGCTACCTCGCCCCCGCCGCACGAGGACCGCGCCGCCGAAGCCCCTCACTGTCTTCCCCGAAACGCCGTCGCCTCGTCGTCCACGCCGGCCTGCTTCCCCTGCGTCGACGTCGACCCCGTCTTCCTCCACAACGGCCTTCCTCGACCTCCATCGCGCCCGCTGCCCTAGACCCTACGCCCCAATGTGAGCCCCGCCGCGCTCACCTCCACCCTCCTCCTTCCCTTGTCCCCGCGCCTCCCTCGGTGCGCCACCGCGCGCACACACGCCCGCGGCCTCCTTCCAGTGCGCCCCTGTTGGTCACCGACGACCCCGCGCCGCCCTGCCTAGCCAGGGCTACGCACGACCACGCCCCTCCTCGCCTTATCGTCGACGGCCGTGCGCCCCGGAGCTCTGCTCCGCCCCTGATCCCCGCCTTCGCCGCCGCAGCTCGCGCACCCCGCCCTCGGCCTCGTTGCCACTGCGGCCTGGGGGGCTCGCTGTGCCGCCCCCGCACGCTGGTCGCCGCTCAGGCTTCGGCCACGCCCGCGGCGCCCGTCGCCGGGTTCGTGCGCATGCCGAACCACTCGGGCTGGTGCCCGGCACCCGTTGCGCCCGCTAACCCGCATTGGTCCAATGACCCTATGACAAACGGGGCCCAGCCCAGAACATTTTGTAAAAAAAAGGAATTAAAAATAATATATAAAATAAATTAAATAAATAAATAGATAATAATAATTTAATTAATTAATTAATTAAGGAATTAATTAAGTTAATTAATCATAATTACATTAACCTAACTAACTAATTAGTTTAATTAAACAGTAGTTAGATCAGTTAAACACTAATTAGACTAAACAGTCAATGACTAGTGGGACCCACACGTCAGTTGACCAGTCAACACCTCTGTTGACTGCTGACGTCATGCTGACGTCATGATGACGTCAGCATTTACTATTCTGGATAATGTTGGATTAAATAATTAATTAAATTCCAGAAATTAATAAAATCTTTAGAAAATCATATCTTTTAATCTGTAACTCGGATTAAAATATTTTCAACATGAAAGTTGCTTAGAACAACGAGACGAATCCGGATACGCAGCCCGTTCATCCGCCACGCGTCCCTAGCATAGAGAACCTGCAACATTTCACCTCCGGTTCATCTGTCCGAAAACACGAAACACTGGGGGTACTTTCCCGGATGTTTCCCCCCTTCACCGGTATCACCTCATACCGCGTTAGAACACGTCTAGCTCTGCTTGTTGACCTGTTATGCACTTGCTTGCTATGTATTTACTGTTTCTCCCCCCTCTTCTCTCCGGTAGCCCCCGTGACGATGCTGATGCCCCTGTGGACGACTACGTCA